>NW_009633792.1:39119-70020 GCF_000690535.1 Cariama cristata
AAGAGGAGAAAGTGTTGGGGGGGGGGGGGGGGTGAAAATCCGAATATTGTCTGTTTTCAGTCAAAATAATTCATTGTTAGGCACATTTTGCCTCCAAGTTGCACTGGCTCAGATCAGAGCAATCCCACTAACCTAGGAAAGTACAAAATCTGTTCTCCCTCTCAAATCCATAACTGTAGTGTAAATAAAATGCTGCGCTTCACTTCTCGACTCTGCATGGTTCATCTTGAATCCCCATCTGCTTAAAACCATTTCACGTCAACTTCTACAATTTCTGCATGTGGCTTTCTAAGTAACAATTCAAAACTAAATTTTACTCTGAAACATGAGATTAGATCTGCTTACACCAGTTTTACAATTACAAAATTTCAACAGGCTATATAGATGCATGATAATAATACACAACGTTAGTCAGGACCATAACATCTGAATGGATTAAGCAACTTCAGGTTCTTACTCCATTATTCCCACCAGCCAAAGATGGAGAATAATTTGTAGGTCATCCAGACTTCGTGCAGCAAACCGTGAAAGCTCTACAGTAATCAGGATACAAAAGTTCACTAATAATGAGATGACATGTTTGAGCTAGGGTTGAAAACAAGTGCTACGTGGGTGTTGGAAACAACACGGTGAGATATGACATCCTTAATTACTCATTGTATTGAAAGCCATTTGCGAACAAACGCGCGTGCATAAATTCTCTCTCTTTGGTTGGTAATGTCCTGTTTTAAGTCCATTCAGTAATAGAAACGAGCAGTTTTTCTAGTGATTCATGTTGCAGATGTGTTGTAAGTGAGGCCAGATCTTATTAGCACAACCGTTTTCCTTTTTTTCTTGCCGACTTCAAGCTCAGTAGGTCATTTTGTGCTACAGCTAATATTTGTTCTGCATAAATTGTATTCAGTTTAATAAATATGATTCAATAAATATAAAGAAAATGAAAATTCATGTTTAAATGAACTGAAAGTGAAGATTAGTGAGTTTGAAAGCATTCAGGTTTGCTTTATCTTTTAAAGCTAGGATTGTCTAGAAATGTTGAAAAACCCCATAGTGTAAAGATCTCATCTAATTTTATAGTCATAGATGTGCTATCACCTCATATCACACAGGTTCCTGCAGTGGGGAGCTTTAGTGACTGGCGGATCAGATCACTTCTCCTGGCCCCACGGATCTTGGACTCTGAAATTTCATCCACTTGTGCTTTCGTTAATGAATAGAAGGGAAAAAATACCCAACTTTTAAAATACCTCTTTCCATCAAAAGAAAATTTTATGAATGGGTTTCAATTACAAAAATACTTAATATGCTTATTGGGACCAAACCTAGCCTTCATTTCAAAGATATAAAAATCAGCTGAGACTATATCTGATGAAACTGGAGAAGCTGAGCAAGTATGTCAGCAGTCTACATGTCTAATGAAAAGAAAACTTATCATCTAACACCAGCTGTGAACAAAACAAAGCAATTATCACCTCTGTATTTAATAAACAGAGAAAGGCAAGCAAAAAAATAGCTGTGGATCTGTTCTTCCTGCCATTTTGTTAACAACAACAATCCCCTCAAGTAATTGCCATGTATTTAGGAAATACTTTCAATCTTCACTGTAATATTTGCAATAATATTTTTTAATTTAAGCATAAGCATAATGTTAAATGTCATAAACAGCAAATAGTACTTTCCAATGGCATCCTTTTGATTTATAGTATTTTCCAAAGAGTGTGTAGACTCAGACAGGAAGCCAGCAATATTTACAAAAACTTCACCATCTGAGAAAAAATGTTAGGAAACAAGTGTAAAGCATGAAGAAGATGAATGTAAATGTCTTTATAAAATGTACCAAAGCTGTTAATTTTATTATGGCAAGAGTACTTGCTAATGACTAGAGGAAAAAACTTACTAAAAAATTAAGAGTTTGCTCGGAACAAGAGATTGATTTCTGTTTGTTAACTTAGACTAATGAAAACAACTGCCAAACAAGTTTGTTCATAAGAAAATGTCTTGTAACGGCTAAAATAGAGCTAAAATGTTGAAAAGCAATTCAGCGCTAGGTGCTACAGGTTATGAGAATATGCTGCATACATCAAGCAAAGCCCATAAAATGTGCCTGAACTAAACTCAGTTGTGCCGAACAAAATGTCATCGAATTGCACCGAAGTCAATACTGTCACCTCACACCCACATTAGCACAGCGAAGATCAGAATCTATTCTCATGTTCTAACATCTCAGTCAATAATATATACATTTTTATTTCACATTTCTGGTTTTAGATCACATATGCTGCAGAACAAACAGAGGTAGTGACATTATTGGCTATGAACTGTATACCATACATCACTGTAACTGCTATTATCATGTGACAGCACTGAAAATGCTGTTACAGGGAATAGCTGAGCAAATAAAAACAGCCAATAGGTGGAAAATTAGAATGGGACCACAGAGGATTTGCTGGAAATCTCTCATATGGCAGCAGACAATGAAGGCAACTCTTTACCGAAAGACAGGTTGCTTTGCTGTTTGCATTAGCTTTGGGACATTTAACAAGCATCTCATACACTTAGGAGTTATATTTGTATTTTATTTAAGAAAGTATTTTTTTTTTTAATGGATTATTTATTTGTGCCAGCTATTATCATTATACTCAGTGATACGTTGTTTTATTGGGAGGGCATTTTTAATTCAGTGAGACTGCTTGGGCAGTGCTGTGTGGCACTAAGTATATTTGACTTATTCTGAATAAGAATTTTGATCAAATGTCCCATTTCTCCCAACTACTCCATCCCCACCTAGGCTGTCAGGAGTAGTCGAAGCACTCAGTAATTAAAAAAACCAAAACAAACACAAAAAACTGACATTAAAACTAGCAACCCTTCATGCACTCTCAAAAAAATCACATTGGACGTTTTTATAGATGTCAGAACACTGGGTTATGTATTCAAGTAAAATTCTCATCAAAGTTTACAGGTCAGATCACCATTGTTTTGCACAGGAAACTGGGAGTAATTTGGGGAGTCCACACCGCTTTCACCAGGCTGACAGCAAAGCTTGTTTTGTGTGGAAAATTTAGAATTTGTGCCCTTGTTTTGTATACACCTCAGTGCCTTGGAAAGCAATATTTTTCCCCTTAACTTTGTCCTTTCTATTTGGAGAATATTAATCTTTACCCGGTTTCTGTTTTTCATGGAGTGCAGCAAACACCATAACATTTTATTTATGTCCCTGCTTCTAAGTTGTACTTTTCTCCCAGAGTGGTCAATAAAGGACTTGGTTGTCATTCTCTGAACCTTATCTGAACCCCTAATTGACCTCACGGGGTTACCCAGTCCCACCTCATTGTGGGCTACCTTCATCCTTAATAGCCATTGTTTCAACTCTGTATTCTCTAATCATACACAGGACTGCAGTGCCTTTACCAGGAAAATATAAATCTTGTTTCCAATCCCATTAGAATAAACAGAAGAAAAATCCTATTCAAAAAAATGGGTTCTGAATCAAGTCCATAGTAGATACCTTTGAGTGAGACAAGCATCAGCTCAAAAAGGAATTGGTAGAAGGGCATGTGGATGGAAGAAAAGAATTTCCTTAGTTTTGGATTGTATGTGATGCAGAAAAAAGCACAAGGGACTACACACTGCATGGAAGAGTTGCTCCTCTTTCTGAAAGTGAAGGAGCTGATGGAGTAGATGACGTTCATGACGAGCCACTACTGAGCCTGCGGGTAGGGGTGATTCCACATACAGTGGCTGGAATGCGTAATGCAGGCTATGGCAATGGCAGTATAGGCTGCCACAAAATGACATCAAATCTGTAGATTTATTTAAAAAATAAGTGAGGAATAAACCCAAAAAAACCTGGAAAACTTGTTGAATACAGATTTCAAGTCACATGTAAGAAATGTATGTTCAGTAACAGCAGCCTCTACATGTGCACTCTAGACTAGTTCATGTTGAGTTGGCGGCTGTTTTGAGTAAAGTATTCTTAGTATCCACTAAGAATAACTTCAGTTTTCTAATATGCTGTTCTGGGGCTTGATGCTACTTCACACTGGTTTTGTACCAGAGAAGGAAAAATATCAACTTCTTATCATTGAAGAATTGGGCCCTGTGGCTTCCAACTATAGACAGGACTGGGACAACCTCCTTGTCTAGGCCCCAAAAATATAATCTAGCAGGTAAAAGAGTCAGAATAGGAGCACAATGTAAAGCTGAATTTCATTCCACAGTAGCATATTTTCATACTGCATAACATTTTATCAATTCTACTAGGCTTTTCACTATTGAAAGGCGTTTTTTTCTTTTTCTTTCTTTCCTGATGCCAATGATAACTGCATTTGGCTTTTTTTATCCCGGCATGATAATTTTGCAGTAATCTTTCATAAATCTCAGCATGTTCTCAGAAAGTAAATGATGGCGTAATTTATCACTATTGAAAATGCATTTTGTGCCAATGACAGTATAATTAGACATTCTTTTCAGGAGACATATTAAGTATATACCAATGTATTAAAGCTACTGTGCTGCAGATTCATTTAGTTGATTTATTCCTTGTCTCTGGCTATCTTGCCTTATCATGATACCTACACAATCATGCATCCTCATTGCAAGGGGAAGGGGAAAAAAAAAAAGCTCAGGCAAGGAAGCAACGCATTGTAAGAAACAGTATCTGTAGGTTAACTAATTCAAGTGGGAACAGGATGCAATTCGGCTGCACTTTTGTACCAATTCAGAACACATTAATTATGCAGCGATCAAAATAATTTCCCATGCATAATGCTGACCTCATTCACTAGAGGGCAACAAAACCCCAGTTTAAAAAGCCTCCACCTTCTACTTTCAATGACAGAGCACTTTTAATAAGATGCTGCACGGATTTCATAATGAATACCCTATTAATTTTACATAAGTGCAAAGTTACTTCTGAAAAGCCAGTCAGGCTGTTGAATATACATGATCGAGCCTCCCAACAGGTGCCGGGAAGACATTATTTGAGTCACAGCCCACCCCCAGCACCAGATCAGTGGGTGTGTTCATTTGTTTGAGTATTATTGTTTGACTCAAGTTACCCTACTGAGCTCCATTTCATAAAGCCCTCTTGAACGTTATACTGGTTTTGTAGATCAAGGCATGTGGGCTTATCTAGAGATCGTAAAGCTGCCAATGTTCAAGCTACTTAAACTGTAGTAATGAAAACCTCTTATCCATCTGACTGGGCTTGGCTTTGGATCAGCATGTTTTGGGGGGCTATTTTCTCTGCCCCTTAGCTGCTTCTTATAACATTACCTTCTCATTTTGACTAAAGAGGACACCTATTTTCATGCTTAACCAAAATGCAATAGAAAACCTTTGCTTGTAATTTTTAAGAAGGTTTGTTAGAAAGTCTGAAAGAGTTGATACTATCTCTGCCAACAGCCTAACAACTAATTAGTTTACTATGGGCCACCAGGTTAGCTCTGCTAATTTAATTTTGAAAAGTTCACTCTGCATAATAAAATCTGGTTGCTGGATCTTCTGGAGTTGTAAATAAGAAACAGCTATTACTGTTATGGTCTATTGAGAAAGGGCTTCATACACTGTGAAAAAATGATTACACAGACACAGACCCAACCAACTGAAAAATAATTATGTGAATTTGTCTTTTGTCCTTAGATGCAAATAATGGCTAATGCAAATAAACTGCCACAGAAGTATTTTTATGTGCTTTTTATAGCATGAATAAGAATATAGTTAACCCGTTTTTGATGAATGGCCGAATACTTTTTTTTCGCTGGTTTTGTTATAGAAGATGATTATTAGGACTAGATGCAAACACTCATCTTTAAAGCAATTGCTCCCAGAAACAGATCCTTGGCCTCTCCTTTAAAGGGATTCATCCCAAGAGGTGACCAGATATATACAAATGCATTCTTGTGTTTCAGAGGCAGTGCAAAGATTACGAAGGAGGAGGGGGGCTTACAAGAGGAGAGATGTACAAATACATTTTTCTATTACACAGTTGACAGCCCCTTGGGAAAACAAGTCTAAGAAATGTGCAACCTTGAAATGTGTGCATGCTGCAAGGGATATTTTCAATGTGAACCCTGTGTTCTGATTTTCAAAGTCCTTAATCATGTGGCTGTGCTGTGGAAGAGGGCTATACTGAAGCTCCTCAAACAAACAGCAAGGTTTGATTTTGTTTCCTTCTCCTTGCAGAAAGGCAGAGTATACTATCCCTGCTACCCCATCTTGGCAGTGCACTACAGCCTACACGTTGCACGCCTAGTTAGCAATATTCTCCTCTCCAAACAGTACAGCATGACATGTCCCCCTTCCCACCAAAGTATTTAACAATTTCCTTTGAAATGCAACTCATTATACAAAAGCAGAACTAAATAAAAAATACTCCAGAGAGAGAACAGATTGCTAGATATAGATTAGATGTGCAGTTTAATCCTTCACAAGCATTAAATATTTAACATAATCGCACCACAGGTGACAGGAAGATGTCTGCATTGTTTAATTAGACTTAATTAAACATAAGGAAAATCTAATACTAATTCAGGTCTAGCTTTTAAATTGATTACAAAACTCCCTTTTTGAAGTACTTTTGTATCCGGAGAAATGTATTCTTTCTTTCAGCAGCTGGGGAATCCTTGCCATGCAATGCTCAAGACCCATGAAGAGACGATCTGTTGTGTTCAAAAGCCCATAGATGATACTAACTTTACTCTGCTGGGTTAAGGACAAAGCCAAAGGACTTGGCACTTCCAGCATGCTGTAATGCTGTGATCTTTTGGCCGTATTTTGTACAAACCATTACGCTCGGGACATCATTTTTTTCTATTACCTCTTTTATGGTCTTATTGTTTACAAGAAAATAGATAGAGCATTTAATTATGAGATGGACTTAATGTTCTATAACAACTCCTGTATGCAATACATTGCCTCTGGAACTCTGCTCACAACTCACATTAATGTGACAAATGAAAAAAAAACAAAACAAAACAAAACAGTGTAACAGAGAGGAGGTTTTGCAAGAGGAGGGCAATATCTAATGCTACGAATCATTCCCTGATAATTTTCCCACGTCTCCCAATTAAAGTTATGGTTCAGAACTGTGTTTAAGCACAGGCGAATACAACATGTATTATCAAAGAACCAGAGACATTTTATGACATAGTACTTTGCTTCCCAATCATCTTTCTTAGTGACATTAAATGGAATAGCCTGGTCAGGGTCCAACCTAAAAGGAGTATCCTCAGGGTTGGATTAGAACCTGAACTATTAATTCCTCTACAAACTCAAAGTTAGAAAAGATTAAAGAAATCAAGCTATAACCTTTCTAGAAATAAATTAATCAATTCAGTGAGCCCCAGCTCTGCCAGGCAGCCAGTCACTTCACAATCAAAGTCAGTGGCAAAGATTACCAGGCTCATCCTGTATGTTGTTGTTGCGGTATTACACATCATTGTGGTACCTTAGATGAAATCATGTATTGATGCAGTGTTGCAGCATAAGTACTACAGCTCTAAGCTTTTGTTAAAAGCTCTTTTGTTTACCTCATACCATGCCTCCTTTCCTCCTCCTCTCTGGTTTCCGGGTCACTGCAACAATTTTTTTTTTGGGGGGGAATGCAAGTTCTGGAAATGGTATGTACAGAATTTTGGTTTCCAGTTGTGTATTCTCTGAATATGAAAGCTAGAGCTACTGTCATTCAGCCTCACTGTGCATCTACTTAGTACGTGCACATCTCACATACATGAAGGTATGTTTTGTACTATGCATATGCACATGCATAGGTTTTTCATCTGGATCTATGGGACAGAACTTTAAGCCTCTTCTTTCTTTAAAAAAATTAGATCCATATTGAATTGCTGCTATAAGTTTGGAAGACAGAGGACATCTCGCTTCTCATGAAATAGCAGAACACCCATAAAAGCATTACAACGATAAATACACATAATGCAGGTGAGTAACACACAAACTCTTGCTCTGGTCACACACAGCAAAGGACTATTTTTTTTTCTGATCTCTGGCAGAAGGAGGTTATAGCTTTTTGTTAGGCTAACCTTTGTCATCTGGTGGTGGTGAATCACTCTTATCTTTCCGAGTCCTTAGTACATACAGTTGTCTGACATGTTTCTGTCTGCTTTGTTAGATAACACAGCTGATGAAAGCAATAACCATATTCATGGTGCGATATCTTATTCACTATCGTCCCAGTCAAATTAGGGTTTATCTACAGGGAATAATTGGGTAGGATCTGGAAGCTGCCACACTTACAACAGAGAATAGATAGCAAGCTTACAGGAAATACATTTTAAATGATGGGCAGAAATCAAGGGCAATTTCTATTTTAGGCATTTTTTTCTCAGGAACAGGAAAAAAATAATGGAAACAAAATTCTACAAACAAAGATAAAAATAATGAATGTCAATCAGAGGAAAAAATCAGAGGAAAGTATTGTAATAGGAGGACACTAACACAAAGATTGAAAATGATTGAGCAGCACAATCCTTCCATATAGAAAGTATAAAGTATTTTAGTTCTAGACGCAGGAAATTAAATTCTGTGAGTTGAGAACTTTTTACTCACAGTAACTCGTAGAAATTGGGAGCATTAGCACCTAGCAGAAGGTATTCAGCACCTGAAAGGAGGTGATTAGACCATGGAGGTGATTAATTCCCAGTTACACAAACTCAGCTCAAGGTTGATGTAGTATATATATTTTAGGGCTCTCCTCTATAGAAGGTACATTGATAAACTAGAGACACTACTGAAGAGAGCAATAAAAATGATAAAGTGGACACATTGCTTGTCCTAGGTACTCAGGTTGAATGAAATGGATATCTGTCGTATGGAAAAGCAGTGACAAAAAGGGGACAGGTTACCAGCATATACATAACTGAAGGTTAGTAACTGATACTCCAGTGAGAGATGAGTATATTTTAGGGAGCTGAAATACAAATTCCAGAAGACTGTGGTTCAGTAATAGCAGTCTCTAAGGGTGCTAAGACCATCCCACAAAAATCCCCAAAGTAAGATAATCCATAAATATATCACTGGCATTACTTCCCATGTGTCCTCCTCCTGGAGAGGAGGGAGAGGCAATGATCCTCACCAGGAGGAAACCCTGAATAATGCTCTCCTCCCCCAAGCCTCACCGTACAGGCACACTTGTAGGACGAGACAGTCGGGGAGCGACCTGCCCATCCCACCCAGCCCCTTGGAGATACAGCTCTGGTTCTACTGCCACATGCCTAAGATGCCAGTGATGTCCACAGGTGAACACAGGCAGTAACGTTCCCTTCAGGCAAGCCAGAAATTATAGTCACAATTTGAGCTCAGTTTTAAGTCAGAAAAGGGAAAACATAAATACAGTAACAGGAAAACAACTTTATGCAAATTTCCCTGTTACCAGTCCAGCAACAGAAGAGACCAAATGGTAGAAATGACTGAGCAGGAGGACTGCAGAGACATGACGTGTGCCATGAGCAGTGCTAACAAGCGTGTTCTCATTCACGGCTAAAGTCCCAAATACCTTTGGTAATGCCCTGTTAGATAAGCTTGTGTTACAAACATACACAATCAACACAAAAATACAATGATTCAACTTTCCATCTCAGAATATGCCATGACATTTGGGTTTTTTACCTTCTATAAACTGTTTCCAGCATGAAGACATCCGTGCAGAGCAAGCTACAGATAAACATTAACAGATCTTAAGCATCCTTTCGTAGGCTGGTTTCCACCAGTGTGTAGGTTCCAGCTCTACCACAACCCGTCCCTGGAGGACATCTGGAATCCACAGCTTTGTACCAGAGTTTCAATAGGGGAATATTAATGTTTAAACTATAATGGGTCTGGTTTAATCTGATTTCATTAACATTTTATTAACAGCTGTGTCTAGGCAATCATTTTAATCATTTAAGTATATTTCAGAGGTGGGGTGGGAGGGTTTGAGCAATTCAGGAGAAATGACAATTCAAAGTCAATTCAATCCTGCAGTTTTTATCAAGCAAAACTCACATACAATTGAAGTTAAAGTGAGTTGGCCATTACCAGGACACAGTGTAGGCTGTATAAATGTCTTCTGACAGCACACATTCTTGCTGAATGTAAAACCCATGAAGAATGACATGCTGGGTCTGTGCTCAGTCCCACCGGCATATAACCAAATTAATATTTATAATAAAACCTCATAGCCTTTCAGACTTTTGAGTTGTCAATAAAGACATTTTGAGGTAAAAAACCTCAATGCACTAGTATTTATCACAAAACTCTTATTAACAGGAAAAGATATTTCACCTGTTCATCAACTTTGAACTGTGGAACTTTATATTGGCAACAAAACCAGACACAGATCCCTGTTCTTCTGATTACTAAATCACAGACATCTAAACACTTGAAAAAGACCCCTTAGCTTTTGGCTGCAGTTCGGAGACAGCTGTGATGCTCTGATGCCTTCCAGTAGAAGGCAACGATGTGCAAACACACCAGACACTCTAGTGCAGAGAAGCTGCTTCTTGCTGGCATAAGATGCCAACTTTAGCAGCTGGGTTTTTAACCACTACTACGTGATGCATCGTCCTGAGTAGAAGAGGAGAAAGTGAGCAATGTTTCACTTCTTCAGGTGCAATCCAGCTACTTACTAGGTATATAATTTGCAAATGAATGATGGAATTTATCAACATCATTGTTGCAAATAAAATCCAATATAAAATCCGCTAAGACACAACATACTTCAGTGCTTCCTCATACTTCTTAAACTACCTCCAGTTATTCTGAAGCTCCTAAGCTTTCAGCATTTCACAACACAATCATTTCTGGATCATAGAGAGAAAAATTTGTACATACTATATAGCACTGTAACAGATTCTGACATTTTTAAAGACTAAAGAACTTGAGAAACAACCCTCTGCTCCCCTCAGAAGATAGCAACACACAACCAGAACTATAAAATACAATTAAATACAGTTTATCTCCTCCATGACTTATCTATTGTATATACCAAATTGGAAGAAGTTTACAATAGTAACTTTCCCTCTGTAATATGATACTGATTTCAAGCACTTGAAAACAGAAAATAGCTCAGAACATTCTTGCTCCAAGCCTGAGTCCTCATTTCTCTTTAAATTTCAGCCTTAGTTGTAATTCTCATCCTGGTTTATTCAAGAGCAAGCACTCCATCTCCCACATAAATTCTTCTGGATTTCCAAGAAACATAGATGCCAGATGCATTTGAGGGTAATAAGTAAACCGTGGGTTCACTGAGAGGTTTCTGATACCACAGTGACTTAGTTGAAGACTCAAATTGCAGAGCAATAAGCTAAACTTACAAAATACCGGCAACTCTGAAGTGTTCTGTTTAAGCTTTTGTTGGGGTAAACCTAACCAAATCGGTACTTTGATTTTTGTACTTATGAGAACAGATTTTTCCAGTCATCTCATTGCTTATAAATCAGAACAGAAATTCTGAAGAGCCAAGTGCTCCTTTTAGACAATTCGGTGCTCAGCACATCACCTCTATATGATTTACTGAGGTTTGCAAAGAGTCAGAGGACTCTGAGTCAAGCGATTCTGACCTGCATCCACCCAGTGAGTCAATGGATGTTGTTATTGCTGCATCATTGCTATTAAGCTTAATACAGCTTTGCTGCTCAATACACCTTTTAACAAGTACCACCACATATTAGTGGGCTGTTGCCAACACTGTACACTGTCAAATTAACGCTGTTAAACACAAGGTCTTTGTTTACAGTGTGAAAATGAGCTGTTGTTGAACAAACGAGTAGGTAAACATTTACAAAGCTGGAGAAAAGACTGCGTACCTAAAACTGGGGTGAGGGTAGTGCATTCCTTTCTCCTTTAAGAAAAACTAGCACAAAATTATTCCAGTGCAGTCACTTGAAGCAGAGTGACTTTTCACGGTTAGTTTTCTTCATGGAACTAACTGAATGCGAGTAAAGTGCCAGAAGGAGCAATGCTTTCTGAAAATATTTAACTTGAAAGCAAAGATGCTTTCTGTATAAATAATGATCTCATTGAACAGACATGCAGATAACACATTTACATGAAGACTGGGCTGAATATAGCACAGCAAAAAGAAGAGACAGTGCATTGTTACCCTTAGAAGGAAGGTTTGGCTCCTTAAGATTGCTGCACTCCTTCACATCAAATCCTCAACAATGGTTCTCTGTGATACCACCAAGAAAGGAAAGCCTCACCTCACATCCCCAACAGGTATCAAAACCCTCCAAAGCAACCAGATGCAAAGGGATTGTAAGGCCCATTTTTCGGCACATCTTTGTGAGCAGCTTGGGTTTTTCTCAAAGCAGTGGTTTTGTCAGGGTCTTATTCAAAGCAGTTTTCTATTGCGACCTCATTTAAGTGAATGGGACATAAAGGAGCAAAGTAAAGCAAATATGTAGGAGCTGTATTTTTAGCAGGCTGAACTCAGACCTCCTTTAGCCAACACAATTTTGGAATGCAAGTTCATCCCCATGAGAGACTGTCCACGTGAGGATACTATTTCAAGGAAGGAAAAGAATCCTGTACTGCTTGTCATGTCCTGAGTTTACTGCACTGACAAAATGGATCCTGCCACAGAATGCATCTGGAATCAGAGGTAATTATAAAACAGGTGTAAACCTAGAAATGCACATACTTAATATAAAGCTTCATGGACCAATTGCAAAACATACCATTCATCCTCTCCATACCACTAAAATTGGATTAAATTTAGTGCCAGTCTTATTCCTGACCTGGAGTTTCTTCTACTGTTAACTGACTTTGACAAACATCCCATCACAGCTTGGAAAGCAAAGGCCGATATTGCTGTACTGTGCTTCCTGCCATGAGCAGCACTTTAGCATTATCGATACCCTAGTGCGCTATTTCTCATGAATGTGGCATTTAAAGCCCACATACATGAAGGTATTTTGCTCTGTACAGATCAAATACAGAAAAAATTAACATCAAGCTATTTGCATTGACGAAGTCAATGATCTCAGCTATACCAGAGCAGAGACTTTCTCACTGCCATCACAGAGATGAATATGGCCACGTCAGACACCAGAATTCCCTGTTTGGCAGAGAAGGCAAGCTACTGATACACAGCAAAATGCAGGTACTAATCCAAGGTCATAGAATATGTTGCTTCTCTTGCCCACTGAAAATAATAATCGTTATTTACAACGGACTGTATTGGCAAGAAGGAAACATTGAGATGCTCCCTCACCTTCAGGCTCCTGCCTGCTCAAGGACCATGTCCCAGCTGATGATGAGCTGGCCATGCTTTAAGACAACCATATTTCTTAGTTCTTTTGCCTTTTCTGTGTGTGATAGCTAGGGTTTGCCCAGTGAACCATAAGGGGGAATTAGAGAAAGCATCCGTCCTCACAAAGACTCTTCATTTGCTCTCATCACTTTGATGTCTCCATTTTGTTCTATGCACTCTCTCAAAGGCCAGACTCCTTTCCATCAACTGATTTGTTCTGTTGAGGCTGTTTTCTATTCATGTATCCTGAAACAGCCTATAGCCAACAGTCCTACACTCCTTGGATCTATAAATCGGCAGGACCAGACAGATTGGTGCACGCAGAATCACCGCTGCGCACTCGGTGAGAAGTGCGGTTACCCAAACTCTTTATATTTACAGTGGCAAGCACATACAGTAAAAGGTTTTTCATACAGTTAATAGATACATATGGAAATCTAGACAGGGTAATTGAGAAAAGTATCCGGAAAAGAGAAATACAAACTTGGTATTCACAGATAAATTTTGGGAATCAAAAGGTTTGAACTACGACATCAAATTTATGTATAGACAATAACTTACTGATATTTGTGTGTATGGAATACCATTAATATAAATCAGCTCATAATATTTTGATAGTGATATCAGTCTAATTTGAATTTTATATTGCACAGTAGTATTGAATGCTAGACTTGATTTTTTTAAAGTAATTAATGAGCTAAGCTACCTGAGAGAAAAACAAAATGATGATTATAATTAGAAGTGTTCCATGGCTGCTACCGACTGTTTAGAGGTACTTACAGGTAGCATTTCTAATTAAAACCCTCTTGATGCTTAGACATCTCTCTGTTCATTCGTTACTAAAAAAGTGGGATTTTTTTTGCATTAAGGAATCCCTTAATAGAAAAATAATAGAAAAAGTTACATGTAATTACATTCTCTGTGCAATTTGTGGTGAGCAGTTCCTATGAGAAAATGAGCTGCAGGTGTGTAAGTGTAAGAAGTGCTGGCATTGATTTCACTTGTTTGGAGTATTCCACCTGGAAAGAACTTCAAATTTAGACTGGGATTTTCAAAGGAGCCTGAAGGAGTTAGGGGGGTTTCAAAGAAAACTGGGTGCCTAACTCCCTGAGGGGTCCATGAAAATTGCATTATTTGGGGCAGAGAGGAGGAAAGTTATTCTGCCTAGAACTGTGTAAAATCACAGTAAGTTGCAAGCACAGTCCAGGGATTTCTTAAAATGAGCCTGGGTCACGTGAATGTCTGACAAAGACAGGCTTGCAGTGAATAAGGTTGATCAATGATTTCCCCGTCAGAATACATTTCAAGCCACAGTTTTCAAACAAAAATTTCAGTCAGTCATGAAAATGAAATCTGTAATGCTGCAGCAGTGTTCAGTTAGTTACCAGCCAAAAGACTCCACTATTCAAATTTCCAGTATAAGCTTAATATTCTACATACAGGGGGGGAAAAGCAAGCCCCCAAACCCAGGTGTAACTAGATTTTCCAAATTTCAGGGCTGGCAGTGAAAGTTTCAGTTATATCAAGGAGATTTCTTGCTGCTAATGCCCTGAAAGACTGCGTGTCTTTTCTTCTTCCATACTGAGGTCTGCGTCACTTAGATATGGATGGTTGTCACTGATGCTCACATTACGGATGCAGTTACATTTATGATTCTGAAGCTCATTAACTTGCAATCATAAAATGGACTAATGTAGTAGCCCTTCTGCAGATGCAAACTGTCATACCTTTACTGACTTTCACTAAACTGATGCTGGTTTATATCACAGGAGAGTCTCATCACATAATTTGCATTGTTATCCTTTGTGAGCAATAGCAGTAACGTTAATAAGCTCTAGCAGTAGTAAATTCTGTCTCCCACTTTACATCAATGCCAAAAGGTGAAGAGGAAGCTGAAATAAGGTATAATTAAGTCCAGAACTGTATGTTTGAAAGAGGAACAGCAGCTTCAGATGATCTGAGGAGCTGGGAGATAATCTGTTTCCCCACCAAAATCCCTTTCCTGGCCCAGAATTTGGCTCTAAGTACAAAGGACACAAAACCAGCCTTCTCTCTTTCTCCAGATTGTACTTTTATGAGAGAGGGAATGTGTACACATTTGCTGTGTTCAATCGCTTCATGATCATTAGGTATGAAGTTTTTTTAAAAAAAGAATGTTTTGAGGAAACATCTTAAAAGGCTCTTGGAACAACAGACGTGACTTTGAAGATGAGTCATGGGGTGCAGGATGTGTCCTCCTGTCTCCCAAACCACTGGGAACTTTGTAGCCAGAAAAAACAGTATCACAGTGCGAAGTGAGGGAACCTCTTTGCTTTGATAGAAGATGCCTTGCTGTCCACAGTTTGCACATCGGAGAGTGTTGGGACTGGATCACATGTACTGGAGCGCCAGAAAAGTCAAAGTTAGAAAGAAGGGTAGGAAAAAAGGAAAAGAAACAGGTGAAACCCCCCCGCCCCCAATATCGCTTGCTTTGGAGGGACAGGTTTGTGGAAAAGAACAATGAGTGAATAAAGGCACCCTGCTAAGTCTAAAGTGCTCTTTTGATATCAGGTATGCCACTTTCTCCTGTGGGAAGAATGAGGAAAGACACAGCTCTGATGATTTCTTACTGATTTAGAGGAGTGGGGTTTGCAGCTTAATTATTATGTTTTGTTTTTCTCACAAATTACAGCATGTCAAAACTGCTCTCAGCCACGATCATGAATTCTGGAGTTTGGCTGCTTTGATCCAGGTTAGCATAACCCAGAAGAAGAGCTACCTAGACTAGAATTTTTATTAACTCATCTAAAATGTTATGCTTGCTGCTGGAATAGATGTAGAATGCTGTAGACAGGTGCTTAGATTTATGTTCTTACTGACCATTTTTGACCTGAATTTGGCTAGTGAAATTGCAATATTCATAATGTGAAGCCCTTGGCCTGATCTTTGAGATTCTCTCTCTTTTCAGTCACATGCAATATGCTTCCTTGTTAATCTGGATCACAATGACACTCCGTTAGCAAACAGAGCAGTAAGTTGTTGGCCTTCTAAGTGATGGTATGCTTGGACACACATAAGAGGGTACTCACCCTCCTCTGTGCATGTGTGTCCAGCGATGTATGGTTCTCTAGAGCGACAAGTAAAAGGCTGGAGTTAAAAATCAAGACTAATACGGAAATATATTTATTGTACATACCTTAAAATCAAAGTTAAGCAAATCCGATGTGAAAAAACTTCAAGCTGTTTCATTGAAAATAAGCTGGTGTGCAAAATGCAATATGGTCTCCTTGTCATTTACATACTGTGCAATACATTCCCTTTAGAGAAATTAATCAGCCATGCATGACATTTATCTACTGATGGGCATATCATGACATCACAATGCAGGTAAGATAACTTTTCACTTAAACAGAACTAAAATCTTATGCACAGGTGGTCACTGAATGAAATAGGTACCCACGATGTACTGCTATTTGACACCCATCAGCTTCCCACTATGAATTAGCTATGCAGCATCTTACAGCAGTCTATACAGTCTTATTAAAGTGCTGCACTATGTGTAACAACAGAACTGATCTTTAACCTATACATGCTTCTTCAGCCACTCCTCTATCTCAAGCTGATGGCTTAAAAAACAAGAGTGATGCAGGTAATTTAACATGCTAGAAAAAGGGAGAAATAACTTTAGGCTGTAATGGTGTAATTAAATCTTTTGCAAATCCCAAGATAATGTTATGTACCCATCAGGAACTGACTACAGGTTCAGTATCAGAAGGGAGACTTAATAAATGGGAATGCCTACTTCTGGGTCTGATTAGGATAGAGAGAGAAACTTTCCTGTTTCTGTCACGCCAATGAAAACTTCACAAACACCTACGTGTACCAGAGATAAACGTGGGGTAATCATCTGCTACAGCTTTTTATATTCTGTTCTTTCCCTGCTTACTGTTGAAATAAAAAAAACAAAACAAAACAAAAAAAAAAAAAACAAACAAAAAACAAGGGAAGGAGATCTGAGCCACAAAGTGAGCGTTCAGACTGAAAGCTTCCTCAAGCACAAGGATTCGGCCTGGCTTATTACACAGGCTAAAAGTCATGAAATTTGAATGGACTTTCCAAGGTTAAAAGATGTTAGGTTTCAGGCCAATCTTTAGTAAAAAATATTTCAAAGGCATGGAGGGAGGTTATGGAATAGCGGGCAGTGGGTACAGGAGAAGCTATTGTATTATGCACTATTCTGTTGCCAATCCCTCTCTCTCTTACTCTACTTTTTCCCTTGAAGCACCTTAATATCCAAGGCTGCGTGTGAGCAATGGCAAAGGGCACAATGGCAGCTGCAACTGCGAGTGCCAATGAACTACCAGAATTTCACTCCTCGCTTCACAGAGTGCACTGGACTACTCATGCACTGAAGTCTCTGTGAAATTGAATTCTATTCTGAAATTCACTACATAAAAAGGAGATTTGTTCCTCAGTCCTCCACATCACAGTCTTATCTCCATTGTGCATGAAGTCCAGGGAAGCACACTGCCTTATTGAGACCAAAATGACAGTAAATTATGCTTATGTTGTCATTGGGATATTCATACTGATTCTAACAAAAAACAGCCCTAGTTCTAGGACTAGGGATGGGGAACATTTCTAGGGAACATGCTCTTTTTTGCAAGCAGCTAGGTTTAAATCCAGGTTTGTAACACGCAAGCAACACCAAACATAAACCACGTTCTGCCTCCCACAAATGCTTCAGCATACAGATAACGTATTCACCTCGTCCTGAATTTCAGAACTACCCTTGTGAACACCTTTGAGTTTAGAGAATCACGCCCCAAAAGAAGACATAAATCTAGAATTATTAAAAATGTGCCATAGAAATACAATTCTCTAGAGTATGTCATTCAGTTTAACAATGAAAAAATTAAGTTCTGGAGAAATGATACCCATAATCAAAACTAGTTAAGCAAGCTTATTATTCTGAGAACCTGGGTGCAAGGCCAAGGTAAAAGCCAGTTCATTTATTTTCTGTTCTTCTGAGTGAGCTGAAATTCAGACTCCTGATTTTCACAAAGAGACCCAAAGAAGTCAGCCAGAGGAACTTCACTTTGAAATTATTTTTCATCTGAGGCAGCACTGAATTACATCTTCCATGACACCACACAGCTGTGTTAATAACAGAATTCAATGTAAGCTCCCTTACACTGCTCATTTCCTGGAGAGCTTCTTTTAGTGAGTATCAAGGTCCAAGCAGCAACAAAAAAGGAGCATAAGCTTCTTTTGTATTGCAACTAATGAAACCCAGAAACTATGCACCATGATCTTAAGTGGATTTCTAAGATATATTGAAAAGTTCTTGGAGAGTAAATGAGGCATACAGCAGTCAGTCACGATGACAATACCCACCAGAACAGATATCACAGCCAGCCATTAAACACTTACAGAGACAAAACTTGAAAAGAAAGCATTCACATGACATTTTTGTAAGGAAGGTGGAGTGGGATTTAAAATAGTTAAATATTCAGTAAAAAGCAAAGCATTTGTTTGTCATCCACCGCATGACAGCTGCTGTCATGGGCATTAGTGAGCTTTGCCAGAAATTCGCCGAGTAAGGCAGTGAGGCATTACTTTCATTGTGGGAAAAGTTTGCAGTGGGAAAAGTTTTCTTTGGTTTGTTAATGTTTGCCTGATGTTGTTCACAAAATTAACTACAGGCAAAAAAAATTCATAGTATGTGTTCATGTAACTATGAGATTTGCACACTCAGTCAAGCAGTTATAGGTCCCAGGGTTCTTCCTAAGCAGAAATGAAAGTGTGAATAACTTCCCAAGAGAAGAACATCACAGCTAGTACTGTAGCCAGACAAGTCTTTTTTTTCTGAATACTGGTCGAACTAATACAAGGTATTAGCACTCCCTACAAGAGCAGGAATATATTTTCCGAATCTGTTCATATTCTGCCAAGCATCATCCCCTAAAATCTCAGTTTATACAGGACCAATAAAAACTTGTTAGAGTTTGGCACCTAAAATCTCTGATAATTTGTTCTGCACTGGCTTTGCTCAATGCAGCAAGATACTAAGGACCTTCACCCTTTCCTTATCCTGGCTGTCAGGGACTACAGCAGTAGGAAACATTAGATCGGAGAGAGAAAGTCACCTCTGGCAGAGCCCGAGTGGCACAGAGGGAAGAAGGAAACAGCTGCAGTGAAATTCTCAGGGACAGGGAGCAGAGAGAGATTAGGACCCCAGGGGAAAAGGATAGGTTCTGATGTTGATTCCACTGAGTAATTGTTCAGTAGACCTCTGCAAGCCATTTGGAAACAGGACCTAAATATAAAATAATACAGCAGTCTGGAACTGAAGAACATGGTTCCAAATACCATTTGTAACCACACTGGAGTAGATATTTTTCATAATAGAGTGCAGCATGGATCCGCTATATATGGGTGCTCTGGGTGAGATAAGTAACATTTCCAAAGGATCCAGTAAGACTTTCATGAATGCCATTTTATCGCTATCATCATCTGTATTAGTTCCCAAAAGCCGTAGCCATAGATTACAGTCCCAAAGTGCAAAGCCTTGCACAAAAGGCCCATGACAAACCTGTGTCTATGCCTCACACAGCTTACAACCTCAGCTGCAGATAAACTCCGTTTCTCAGCTCTAAGCTGTTTTGCAGACATTTTTACAGTACCATGACAAAGAGATAGAAGGAACTTTCTGCAACAATACCAGGAGTTACACTAGCGTGGTCCACTGACACTGTAAAAGGTTCGGATTATGCCCTGATTGCACAATATAGCATACATAAAAATCACAGAAGCTATAGAAGGGGCAGGTTATACCTAGCGCATCCAGCAGCAGCAGAAGCCAGAACAAGCAGATTACCAGCAACAGCAGCATATATTGTAACATATCTCTCCTTTTTTTGTCACTAAGCCGTATGAAGCATTTGCTGTAGAATTATTCTTACATCTCTTCTGTTGATAAGCTACTTAGCAAGGTAGAGTTGAAGCTAATCTGAGTACTGTATGAGAAATGTGATGTGCTATTTCACTGTGCCACTGTTTGATATTTGGTCGCCTCTGTCCATGCATTTTTTTGTGAATTCCAACTGCTGTCTCAAAACTAAATCCTTTGGCGCATATACAGGTCATAAAAAAGCCCTGAATGTAGAAGCATCTCCTGAAAAGAAGCAGGATAACACATTTTCTCTTAGTTTGCATCTGAGAGCAAGGGAAGGAATTTGGTATCTTTAAACAAATTCCTTCTGAACTGCACAACGAAGCAATAAGATTCTGCTGTGCTCAAGTTTGATAAATGACTTATTAATACAATTGACTCCCCTACATAAAATCTATTTCTGGAGAAGAAAGTTCGTGTAAATATATCAGGCACTGTTCCAGTGGCCACATGACGGATATTCCACAGTGCAGCCAGTATCTTGCAATTATTTTCTACTGTAAATCTTTTGACAGTCTAAAATAACTCAATCAGAGGTTTTCAACCAGTAAGTTTATAATTTCAAGGTTTTCCCCTCCTCTAATCAGCAGTTTTATAACCTACTGATCTTCCTTCAAAAAGAGCTGGTGATGATCAGTGTTTATTCCAAACCATTTAAGAAGGCAGCTGTTTATTAAAGTGCCAACAGCTATGATTGATTTCTGATGCTCATGAGTGCATCTGTTTTCTAGTTAATGACATCATTGCAAGCAAACAGATACTGCAAGCTGGGGCTCTAAAGGAGAACTAAAGCAGCCATGCCTTCTCTATAAAAAATAAATCGATTTCACTCAGAAAAAAATCTATTAATATGTCAAATGTTCAAGTTACATTCATGCCAATTGGCATTCTTATATGCAACTGGCATTTCCTCAAAAAGAATCTGTGGGTTAACAGTGTTTATATTAAAATCTCTAAAGAGGACATCTGTTAGTTGAAATTCCAAAAGTGGTGACTGATTTATGATCTAGTAAATCACATCTGTACAGGGAAAAAAAAAAAAGGACTGAATTACAGTGAAACTAACATCTGTCATCAGGCGAATACAGACCACGATAGTGAGTGAAAAATGGAAGTATTTCAGGTTGGAAGGGTTCCCCTTAATTCTCCCCTTTTGGGGGTGTTTGAGATAAGGAATAAAAATGAGTATACTCCAAGCTCCACTGAAACTTGCAAAAGTAACAGCATTTTAAACCTCATTTCTTAGGACTGCATTCCCATCTGGTGTAAACTAGCTCACATTTTACTGGCTTTACCTTCTCCTGCCTCCTCAAGCATGCACTGCAGACCATAGCATTGTCACGAAAGCACAGATGTTATCTCCTTTTAAGAGTCTCTTTTTAATATAACTTTATTTTTCTTTAAAAAAAAAATGAAGCGCATACGTAACCATTTCCTTTGCAATTCCTTGTATGCATCAAACAGGGATATGGAGCTAAGAGCACTGCTGCCTACTTGCCTCCTCCTGGAAATCTCTAGGAAATATTTTGTATTTTATGACAAAGAGGGTTTGATGTGCTCAGAGAACAAGGCCATGACTCAGGAACCCCAAACTGTGAAGCACCTACCCTGACCAGAGCTTTAGCTGTGTCTGTGAGGATGCACCAAGAGCCAGCGCTTGGAGCTCACCCTTGCGAGGAGCTCTGCCTCCTGCTGCCGCACGCATTGATGTTGGCCCAGCTCAACCTTCTGGCATTTCCTTCGGAAGGCCCTTGCGTGTCTGTCGCTTCAGTGTATGCTTCTTTTGGTGAGCAGGTATTTTGCCTAACTCTGCAATACTGCGTATCGGTGAGAGAGAATTGAATGAGAGGCACTAGACCTTAAAAAACAGCCATTTAAAATTCTGTACACTGGAAAAGAAAGTTTTTAAAAAATAACAGAAATAGTGAAATCACAGTTTGAGGCCTGAAATAAAGCCTTCAAAGTTCTTGGTTTTTGAGTCCTTTTCTCCTCTTCCCTGGCTCTTGACCTGAGTAACAGTAGCTTCTGAAATTTGGAAACATTATTCTGTAGCAATGCCTGCTTTCTCCCTATAATTTCATTGTCTATGCTTTTCTTTCCACCTGCATTCTTCTACTACAGCACCAGAGAACATCACTCTTCTCTTTACAGAAAGCAGGAGATGACCTATTCAAAGCCTCATGAGTGTCCTCATTCAGGTTTAAATCTTTAGTTTTGAGACTAAACTTAACCCTACCCAGCCGATTTCCACCCTTTTTATTTTCTAACTTTTCTCTCATATAACAACTCTGTATCTCATATCCTTTCCTAGCTTCACTCATAAATTCAATCCAACTCCAAATAAAGTGTGTCATTCCCTATTTCTTATCTTGCATCTCGAAATAATTAGCTAAACATAATGGGAACAGCAGAAGGCACTGGCGAGTCACTTGAGTGCAATTAGCTATCCTTGGCAAAGCGTGTCGGTATTAGCTCTTCTGGTCGAGATTGTAAATCTCCTCATCTTAACCTAGAGGTTTCCTATAGCACAGTTTGATCCAAAGCTGGCAGAAGCACCAGATACTTACAGGCACCGGAGGGTCTGGAATCAGGTCTCACTATTGCTCTATGTAACAGTTTGAAATCTGTGGACACCTTAACTTGTCTCATCAATGGCTCCACACAATCATTCACAATCAATAGTGGCATCATAAAACATTTGTTTCAGAGACAGATTTTGTGTAGTAGTATTAATATTAAATGTAACCTGCTAATGCATAAAAGCCATCACGCACCTTAGAATGAAATGCTTCCACGTGGTCCACAGACCTGACGTTTGTGAGCCTGACTACTTATTTTAGTTTTCAAATAGGGAAATAAGCCTAGGGGATTGCCTGAGAGATCTCACCCTGTGTCTTCAGGGAATTTTGAGACACGAAATATCCTTTCCTATGATTACAATGGAAATATTTAAAATGCAGATGAAAAAATTATTTTGCCGTAGGTTTTGATAATTCATACTTACTATCAAATCAGTACACTCATTTTGCAATGTTTGATACCAGTTCATTATATTAATTAGACAACATATTCAATAATGAAAACAAGCTTCTTACAGTTTTGGAATGAGCAAAAAATTAGAGTTGCTTTCTCATGAGTTTTCTTTAGTTATTTTTAATTTGTTCTTCATGAAACTTAGGGGAGAAATTCTAAACCTTGACCATTTCTACAACAGCTTGGTGCATTATGCTGCCCTTACTCCATGGGTAAGTGCTTTTCTAAGCATCCCTGATGCTGAATTTGATATCCTAAACATTTTCATTAAACTCGTTTTTTTTGGGCACGCATTATCACTTCAGGTAGCCAAGCAGCAAGTGAACTTCCCGCTGTGATTATACACAGCAAGCCATCTAATGTAGTCAGGATACATGCAGCAATTATGCAAACCAAGCCGCATCGAGGCAGACCCTTCTTAAAGGTGGTTTGGAGGAACATATTGAACAAGTTATGACTGGGGAATTATCTAGCAGCAGAAACAGCAATAGCACTAAAGCTGATTAGATCATTTGAGAAATTATGTTGACAAGTTTTTAAATCTTGTAATTTCACTGCCTTCATTTCCCAACAAACCTAAGATCTGGTTTACAGGTAATGTACACACGAACAGGATGCCATAGAGTAAGATGTTACTACAGGTAAGTGCATCTGCATGGGAAGCTTCTGCAGAGCAGATGACAGGCGTTACATTTACACATGGGTTTGCCCAATGGTAATCAACAGACTTAAAATACCAGAGGGACAGAAATGACTTAAGGGGACTGCAGGGGACTGAACTACAGGAAATCACGTCCATTCTGCTGCTCAGAGAACAATTCAGGGTTTTAATTTATTTTTTTATCTCATTCTCAGATGACATATGGCTATGGTTTCTAAATATAGCCTGCATTTAAACATTGACTGTATAAAGAGAAAACACTCCCATTATTTGAAAGCTTTAGGGAGGATAATTTTGCTGCCCAGTTTCCTCTGATTTTGAGGTTGGGAATTGCCAACTGTCCTTAAGCAGCTGACCAGGGTATCCAAACAGATGCATTCAGCATTAGCACATTATATGCTTTCAATGCTGTGACTTGATTAAGAGAAGAAGAAGGAATATATTATTTCTACAGCCATCAAATTAGTAATAGCTTGTTGTTTGTTTGGTTTTGTGTTTTTTTTTTTTCCTAGTAAGGAGAACATACAAGTTCAAGATGAGAAGAAAAATGTACAACAAGGTAAACGTATTAGTCTGATCCCTAAAGCACCTAGCACCATATGCACATGTTTGTGAGGGATTCTGCTTCAGTGAACAACTCAAACAACACATAATTTCTCTGATGCTGTTTGATCCCTGGAGAAACACTTGCAGGTCGCTGTTTAAATGAGGAGAAAATTGGTTATAAATCAACTTAATTTTTGAACGTATTAATCCAAAGAGAACCCAATTTTGTGTGAAATGGTAGCATTTAGAAAGGAGTTTAAGAAAATCTCAGTAAGAAAACCTCTTGACTTTAATCTTAGCTAGCATCCAAATTTTAAACTAAAATGACATTGCCTCTCATTTTTCAGGTCTCCAAATTTCAGCAGTGACACAAAACATGAAGGTATAATTAATCATAAACAAATTGTTTACATTTTTTGTAAACATAAGTATGATGGAATATTTGATCCCCTCTCTTTCTTGTCTAACTTTGGGATAAAGTATAGGCTATCAAGAATAGCTGTTACTTGTAATTTCTGAGGCCTTGTATTTCTTCTGAAAGCAAATGGTTTTAAATCAGAGCAAGGTGACATGGTTGCATTAATGCCACAATTTTTAACTAGCAAGAATAAAGGTTTGAGTTTAATGACTTGCCACATTTTTCTCTCTCTTCTGCCATGTTCCGGCTGAACAAAACACCCCTTGCAATTGTATCCTGCACTGCTATGTAGGAATATTCACCTCTGACTCCTCTCCCCAAGGAACTTGATAACAGTTGTACCTCTAAAAGGTTTTTGCTTACATCACAAAACTACTACACAACTCATCACAATCAAGCTGTGTTTAAAAGAAAATGAGCTGCTTTGATATGCCTACAGAGCTTCTCCTTTCGCTTCCTTTCCATGCCTTAAGTGGAGAAGTATAAAAAGTTTTCCAACTAAGATCCTACATTTGTGCATTCAGTTACTGATAGAATTTTTCACAAGAAGAATTCACTGAAGGGGCTAATCCTGCAAAGCGCAAGCTCTAGTGAAGTGGAGAGAGCTTGCCAGAGATGCTCAGTGTCTCACAGACTATACTCCAACTGACAGCGCAAGATCAAAATGACTTCAAGGTCAGAGAAATGCAGAGAACTTAAATCTCTCCATGCTTCAGACATCAGCTGTGCAGAGTGCCTATATTTCACATTAGAAGTCGCCACATCATTTTTATAACAAGTTTTGGAAAATACAGAAAAAATATCAGCAAAAAATACAAAGCAAATAAGCTTCAAAGACAAGAAACTCAAGACTTCAGTAAATATATACTAAATCATAGACAATTTGGACTATATGGCTTTCTTATTAGCTGGAAGATAAATTCTCCTTTCTTATGCTGATAGAGCTGTTACAAAGTTAGTGAGTAAGGTCTGGTCCAACTGGCTTACTGAATCCAGCATTTTTTTATATCAATATGTAGCATGCTGGTACTTAGCAATGTGCTTTTATCTCTGAACATAACATCTTAAAAATATTTATAAACCAACAAAACCAACCCATATGAAAAATCCAAACCAGTATTGTAGTGACGCACATCTGAACCCATCACTAGTCTTGTCTTCCCAGAGGCCAGGTCCAGTGTCTAAAGCACAGAAATACTGCTAAAAACCCCATCTCATCTCACCACTGATTTACCGTGTGACCCTCCCCACCTCCTTTCAAGCGAATTATGTAGTTCCTGTCACTTTTTTTTATCACATGGTCAGGAAAGTACTATTCCCATGTTTTTCTAGCTCATACAAACTGTAAGAACCAATTACCATTTGTGAAATGCTGTGAATACGTATTATCTGAGCACAACTAAGGAAAAGAATAGTAATTACTCATAGCTTTCATTTTCCAGCACATTTAAAACAATTTTCTTTGCCTCAGTTAAAGTGATCACACCCAAACCTGATCTCCCTCAAACCCCTGCTCTCAACATGCAAACATTATAGTGCAAATGTGTAAAACAGACCAGACGAGTCTGGGAGTCTTTAGTAAATATGTTGGCTGTTAGATAAGATGAATTACAAAGTTGTTTTCTTGAGCATTTGCATTTACAACACTTTCATCTAATTCAAGCCATTCAAATACAGCTTGTCTAGTGTCCTTTGGATAATGATGTCTACCAAAGTATGCTAAACGCTTGAAAAGGCAAGAAAATCTTCCTTCCTGAAGGAGAGAGAAATGTATACACATATACATTCATACATACATATATATATATAAAATGCACATAGATATATGTAAGTTTATAAAAACATGAGTGTTACAGAGAAATCAGGTATCCATAGTAACAAGATGCTGGTATTCTAATGTCACTGTACTTTCTCATAATAGGACCATTAATGAAATAGTTGTTTGATGTTCCATTGGATATAATGATAGCTTTTTGTGCCATAAGTAGACAGCTATACAGATGTGTGCAGATACATTGTTATTGCCAAAAAAATCCTCAGCAGGGCCATTAGAAAAACCCATCATTCTATCCTCACTTTCTTTGATTTATATTTGAAATATTCCCAGTGCACATTCAATATCAAAAACACCTGCAATTTTAAGAATGCTATGGTTTATGTTCTGTTGCAATGTTTAAAAAAAAAAAAAGGAAATTAAAGTGACAGCAAGAGTTCATTTGAAATATGGAATGAGAATTGTCAGATGAGGATAGCAATATCCTATTACATTCTAGGACCCACCATGCAAACTTGCTGATCCTGGAATCCCCTCCCATTCCCTGGAAAACTTGTACTTCACTGACATAAATTATTTATGTGATTTTTTTTATCAGATAAGGAGATAGAGTGTAGTTTTGGGTAAGGATTATTCACTACAGTATTTTTAAAAAATTTGTTAAAATTGCTCTGGCTACTTCTCCCTATGCCACCACTGCTTTATTCTTCAGCAGATAAAGCAAAATCCACTCACGTTTGGACAAAATTCCTTGGCTGATCAGACTGGCTCATCCTTGACTGGCAAGAATTCACATGTAACACAAAGATCTTCCTCTCTTTCTTTTGGTTGTAAAGTAGAAAAAACATGTCTTAAAGCTTCAGATGTGAAGGTGGAATAAGGTTCTCTGCGGCTCATTTGTACCAACACACATTAACAAAGTGTTTAAGGATGGACTCATTTTCACTTTTCTACGCTCCAAGGCCTAATGCTGTAATTTTTCAAAGCGAAGGAGCTTCCTGCTGTTCCCAAGCCCTACTACTGAGGAACAGATCAGCTTCTTAGGTATTTACAACAGCTATTCTGACATGTAAAGCGTGGCAGCATCTTATTCTCCTCTTCAGCTGGACTTACAACTTCTGTGACAAGCAGTGACTTGCTTGAAAACATTATTACAGTTATTTTAGGTCTGTTTTAAAGAATCGAGTTGGAAATGATGTCTGCTGCAGATGGTGAATTATAAAGGGTGATGCACATGATATAATGAACTGCCTTTAACAAACAACTGATTTATGTCCTATTTTCCAAACATGTTTATAAGGAAGGCTTCACTCTGACTCTGAAATTTCACTTTAATTTTTAAAGTAATACTTCTCAGCAAGACCAAAGCTTCCAAAAAAGATAACAGCACCTTCAAAACAAAAGCCAACATATTCACACATCCGTGCAAAGATACAAACAAACATCTTAGAGACTGAACAAAATCAGTACAAACAATTCATGCAAGTGTGTTCCAAGGAAAATTGCATTTAAGTGAAGTACAATGTGTATGCTGTCCCTTTCAGTCTTAAACTAGTACATTCTCAGAAATGCCACACTTCTGCCTATTATCCCTGCGTATTGCTCGTCCTCACCCACACTATAACTACACGTAGACTATTCAGTAATATGGCTCTTAAATTTAGTACACTGAATAGACTGATCAGCTCTTCTAGCAATGCAGAGCACTGAAGCTTCTCCAGTTTACAGATAATGATCTAAACCCAAAAGGGATCCAGACCACATCCAAGCAGATGCAGCAACCTACCCCATGGTACAAGAAGACAGAAGAGAGTTTCATGTCACCACAGCCATCAGGAGGGGGCAATCAAAGGGGGTCCCCGACCTCAGAGCCTTTCACCGATAGCACTTGGGAATTAAAACGTCTGCAACACTTTCTGGATATGTGGTAGGTGGCTATCTCCTGTTACTGGTGTGAAGCACATTCCCTTCTGTTTCATACTTACTTCATCAAAGCTGGACTAAGGGCTGCATCACACAACCCAGAGGCATACATCATATCAACTAGTGCTGACCAAGGAGGCTACAGTTCCTCATGACTATCCTCACAAACCCTTCTTATTCTGTTTATTTTGCACAGGAGTTACTCTATTGTATTTTTACTGGCTGGAAAATTAATTATGGAAGAGTGCTCTAGATACTGAAATTAATGCTTATTAATTTTTTTAGGAGGACGCGGTTTTTATTCAATGTTCTACTGCACATATGTGTAAATATTTCTGCAGGAAAAAAAAGTAGTGACCGTGTTGCCAAAGCAAAAAAATATGCAGAGCTTTTGTAACAAAACAAAAGATGGATGTCTTCCTATGTAAAACACATCCTTGCTAAGGACATTTTCACCTTGAATCCCATCAGCCATCACTTTCAGACGAATTCTGTTATTGCTTGTGTGCACTCAAACAGCAAAGGATGTTTTACACAGCTACGGTTTTATAAGTGTTTGCCCTTGGCCTAGGCCCATTGGAATAAGCAGAACTAGTAAACATCCTGCACAAACACTGCATTTCTTTTGTTATCTGAATTTAAGAGGTAATGAGTCAATTTTTTTTTCTGAGTAATTGTAAAGCATTCTAAGTTTTCAAACCTTTATGACATATAGCAAAATATGACTTACAGCATAGGAATAATAATAAAAGCTCTCTAAAAATTTATAGCTTCCTGCATGTAGTAAAAATGCCTCGCACATTCATTATATCTCCCACTAGAAAATTATTTCCATGGTATGCTCTAATGAATCTGGAGATGATTTCAACACCTAGATTGTTGAGAAGCAAAACTATTATTTTTCCTATTGATAGATTTAGGGAACTTGTAAGCTTTCATCCATTTAGTAGCTGGAACATTTTCAGACACAAAGGTAAATACTACCCTTTCTTTCGAAAAAGGGAAAATTAAAGACATTGTTTGTACACTCAGTGCCAAATTTTGATTTCTCAAATATGGCTAATTAAAAAAAAAAAAGGAGTGTAGAAAAGCTACAACCTATCCAGAGCACCATATTGCTGAATTTGTAATGCAGAATTAATTTTAAATTGACAACTTAGAGAATCACAATCGATTTTAGCCCATAATGACTGGGATAGATAGCATTAAATAATATTTTGTCCATAAGCCTGAAAACCATAGCATAGGGTCTAGTCAATAACATACAGACCATCAGCATTGTGATTACAGTCAGTATCATACCTAAAGGATACTGGGCATTCTAATGCCTAGGATAATATTAAAGGTAGATAAAAAGTGACAAAACCATATTGAAATATTTTGTTGATTTTTAGTTCCATTTGAAAAGTTTTCAATTATTCTTATGCGTTATTAAAAAAAAATAAATTAAGTTTCCCAAAGGGCAACTCCTATATTACATTTTTACTGCATAATGAAGAAGTCCAGATTAATAACCTTTCACCACCACTAAGTTCAGTTTATTTCCTTACACATTTCCTAAAAGGCTAAAACCAGCAAATAGGTATTATAAGTACCTCCATGGAGATTAATTGCTATTAAGGTTTTACTCAGTTCTGTCATGAAACGTAAAGATTTTCTTTGAGCTAAACCAGAAATAAATCACAAGCATTACATTTGATGTAATTTCAATCAGGATTTTGTGACATGTCTGAATTGCATGGGGGAAATGAAAGTGAAATGTTGTCTGAGAGGAGTTTATTGCTGTGAAGCTCCTCTTTGCATCGTTGTTTTCTGCTTCCAAACATTTTTTTTTTTTCCCCCAGAGAGTTAAATAATGTGATATCAAGAATACTGCAGTCCAGCTTTTCAAACAGGGCTGCTTCTGGGCCCATGCACGTTCTTCTGGACGTCTGGTCTAAACTGGGCAACACTTCTTGCCCTTTTCCCTAACATGCTTGCATAATTCAGCTCCCATGTCCACATCAAGATTGTTTTGCAGATCGAAGCCAGATGGGCCCTAACATAGGCATGCCTGCTCTGAATATCCGTAGCTCACAGAAAGCAACAAAGAGCTAAACTCCTAGCAAGGGAACTAGTAGTAGCCTGTGCTCCCAAGGCTATCATCTCAAACAAATGATATTTCTCCCCATCAACATTATTAAAGCCTTTGTGTCCTCTGATCTATTTATCACTGTCTGTCTTCCTTTTCTCATATCACACATCTTGGTCTAACCAAATTCTTAACATTAAGCATCTCTCATGAGGCAGCGGTTACAGTCTTCCTGTCTTTTCCAGCTATACACGCATAGTTAATAATAATAATAATAATAATAAAAAAA
>NW_009633793.1:0-7882 GCF_000690535.1 Cariama cristata
CGGCCCAGCCTTAAACGGTGACAGGTATCCTGATGAAACGTCCTTTGGGGCACTGCATGTGTAAGTATTGAATGAGCTGCCCAAGGGAGACCAGTCTGTATCCACTGTGCTCCACTTCGATTTGGTCTCCTCCTGCCAGGAGACTTCCAGTGTGTTGATCTCGATCCAAACAGATAGCACCTGTTTGGCTTTCATTTCTTCTTGGTCTTGTGTAGAAACTATTGACACTCAAAGAGGAAAGAGAAATCTTCACTTGGACAATTCTCCTCAGATCAAATGTGAAACTGTTTTGTGGTCGTGTTGCCTTGCCCACCCACCCGCCAGAAGTGAACAAGTTGGTGTCAATTTATCTTTCTGCAGATTTTGCTAGTGTGATCTTCTGCATTAATGATCTCTAGTAAGATGAATACTTTATCTCTTTTCACAACACACAACAACATGGTGCTTGTAAAACTTTATAGAACTACCAGGAGCTTTGACAGGACTCTTTGAAGGTTATTTTTTGCAACAGTGATCACGCTGTTAATATGATCTCTGGGAGAAGGGTCATTTAAAGAGTCATTAATTCTATTTCCTGGTGCCTTCATAATAAGGTGGTGGCAGGGAAGAATAGAGTGTGGCATAATTTCCTCCAGTGAACTAACTGTCTTGATAAACATTATGCTTTTATGGTATTTGTTGGAATTGTCAGTTAGGGCTTTTGCCAAAATGGAGTAGTCTCAAAGAGCCGGTTTATGTCTGTAGCTCTTTAGAGTTGAAACCTCCACTTTACTGTTGCTCAGTGATGTTATCTTTGGTAGCTACACAAGGTTGGAGTGCTTAGAAGATGTTATCCTGAGCAAGGGGCAAGTGTGGAAACAGGAATTACTTAGGTAGTGGAATTGGGCACCCATGCTCAGTTCTCCCTTTTTAAGAACAGGTACAAGAGCACAGCAAAACCCACTGAAGTCCGCTCACAGGCTAGGATGTTATGCTGTCAGGGCATGGACGTTTTGATCAGTAGGACCTTTTAGGACATTATTTGTGTAATATCAGTAATTTAAAAGAAGCTTAGAAGCTACTATGAAAAAGTTGGTATGTTGAGAACTTTTAGGATTTTAATCAGTGAAACCAATAAGCCTGCAGCTAGAGAGGCACTTTTTTTTTTTTAATAGCTACATAGGGGTGACTGATTTATCACCTGGCTTTGTAGTTTTACAGTTTTTCCAATACTATATTTTCATTGCTAACCCTAAAAATGTGTGCAGCTGCTGAGAGACAGAAAATACATGAGAGCTATAAATATTTTTTAAGTCTTTTGTTGCTTTATTATTTAAATGGTAGCAATTTAAGACTATAGGTCAAATATATCCTGTTGTAACCTCTGTCTGTTCACTGCTCCCGGGGGTTGATGTAACAGCCTTATAACTACCTTCCTTTCAGTGAATCCAGTAAAGGGTATGGTGCGTAAATTTAAGTTAGAATGAGTGGGTCAGTATTTAACATCTCTAGTCTCAGCCTAAGGGATTCTCTCCTCTTAGTCAAGTTCTTGCTTCTACAAAGTCAAATAACATTTGGTACTCCAAACCACTTTACAAATTACAGATTAATGTTAATCCTGAGAGGTAAACTTCCATAATACTCTGTGATAATTTCATAATGTGAGATAATTAACATTTAGACATGTCTGCCATTCACCTGGCATAAAGATGGGTTGGAGACCTACATCAAGACTTCTGTCATCGCAAAGAGCTGTTATGTAGTTATTAAAATCCAAAGCAGCTTTCTCAAGAGGTCAAGCTTGTGAGCTCACTGTTTATTCACATGACTGACAATGATGTGCAAACAAAGAGAAGTCACACAAATCAATCCTTAATCTCTGCAAAAACTGAGAAAGCAGAATAAGTGATCTCTGAAAGTGTTTATGTTTAAAAGAGTGTTAAATACACTGCTAGATCTGTTTGCCTTCTGTTAGGAAGTCTTGATTAGATAAACTAGATTACTCCTAATATGTTTTCCTACTTAGCCAGTTACTGGCAACAGAAGAAACCAAAGCAGTGCGTTGATGTATAGTACTGAATGTGAGATTTTCATATGTGCCCATACTTTAAAATATTTTGCCATTTGTAGGAACTACAGCTTTGTGTGCTGTTCTGTCTACATGGTATATTAGATTTGAGGTTGAGTCTGTGTCTTTCTTCTCCTTACTTCTCTGTTTTTAAACACTTAGACCTGGACTGCATCATTCCCTAATTTGATCTAGAAACTCTCTGGTCCCTAAGGCTTGAGGTGAGTCAGCTTACCATGCCAACACTCAAGCTTGCAGAGTGTGTGAATGATGGATGAGTCACACCATGCCATTTCTCAGCTGTCAGTAGTCATCTCCTAGCCGTGGCTGGACCCATGCGGTTAGAGTGCCTTTCTCTGCCATTACCAGGAGGGATCAGCAAACAGGACTGCTTCCAAATGGAGACTAATCCTCATCCATTTGGCTCCTATGGAAATTATCAAAGTCACACTGATTTGGAATAGGAGGCTTCACAAACAGATGCTCTCAGAGGGAATCAGTCTTATTCTGATATACTTGTCCTCGGTGCATAGCCCTCTTTTCACGGGACTTCATGTTGAGGAAATGCCTTGAGTGACGCTCCTAATGAATTAGTTTATAGCAGTGATTGAACTGTAATTAAAACAAACAAACAAAAATAAAAGGAAGATGAATCATGACTGTGGCCTTCATCTAAGGGGTGGGCAGCTTCCCAGTCCTAAAGCCCATCTGATGGGCAGATGTACAGTGACAGACCATTATGGAAATAACCATGTAATGCTGGTCTATGCAGTACTGGCCTGGCCACAAGAGCTTAAAGCCTTCCTGGGGCTTAAGAAGCTTTTGCAGGTATTTTTTTTCCTCACAGTGGTGGTAGTTATACATGCTGTACCTCTCTGTAAAGCTGTGATGGTTTCCTCAGGTGCTGGTTCAATGCTGTAACATGTGTGTGCCTTGGCATGGAATTCCAGCTCTTTCCAACTTTATGGCTGGACTCAATCTTAAGGGTCTTTTCCAACCTAAATGATTCTGTGAATCTATGACATCTATTATTCTAAGGCTGTGTTACCTGAGCCTACCTCTCCAAACTCTCCTAATGGATCTGGTACTCTTTCCAGGTTTTGTTGATGCCTTACACTCAGTTTCTTTCTTCCCTTACTCTCTTCATGATAATTTGCTTGAAGAAATTCTGGATTCTCTTAGACCAGGCAGCTCTTAAACTTACCATTTTTGAGGAAGCCTCAATAATTTCCTGTGATTCTGCATATCAATTTCAGTTGCTTTGCTCTTCATTGAAAGGTTGTGTACTACTTTGCCTTTGCATATTGTCTTTTCCTTTGCGTTCCCATTCCCTGCTCTCTGTTTACATTAACTTTGTAGTTGAGTCTTGCAGAGATTTAGAACTATTGGTTTCTAGGTCATCATGCTTGTTGGACTACATTACAAGAAACATGCTCATACCAAAACTGGGGCTGGTTTTCATAGCGACATTTGCAGTTATAGGAGCAGAATGGTGAAATGAAGTATGAACCCATTTGATAAGTAGCTAATTCCATGCTGCTTTTATATAACATTGATCTGTAATGCATATCTGTCTAGAATCCTCTTTTCTATTAGTATCAGGGAATGATTATACCATTATTTTGAAATAAGGGTGGTATGATGTTTTGGCATGATGTTTTTGGCATTCCATAAATGTATAAATCCTGAAAAAAAACCCAACAGACAGACATTGGATTGAGAGCAGTATACTCTTAGAGCTGCTGTGCTATCAACCAGCCATTTTCTGGTTTTTATCCTCTCTTTCAACCATCTGAGAAAGAGCTGGGGAGAACCACTCTTTGTGTGGACTTACTCTGCTAGGATCCTACTGAACAAGGATGATCTTAATCTCTGGTAGTGCTGCGAATGCTTCTCAGCTGTTACCTCATGCCTGTGCTCTGTTTGGGGTTGTAACTGGTTGGTGTCGGGCTTCTCCTCATCTGTAATTCCTGATGTGGTTTTCTGTAGCCTTAGGTAACCATCACGACCCATACCAGCAGTAAAGTCCTGGGCCCTTGGCCAGGTTTTTATTATTCTTGTGAACTGTTAACTCTCCTTTTTCAAAGGTACAAGAGGGAGGCATACGCTTAGTCTTTTACTTCTGCAACTCTTCTGTCTTTGTTTTCACAGAATCACAGAACGGTCGGGGTTGGAAGGGCCCTCTGGAGATCATCCAGTTTAACCCCTCTGCCAAAGCAGGGTCACCTACAGCAGGTTGCACAGGAACGCATCCAGGAGACTTTTGAATCTACCTAGAGAAGGAGACTCCACACCCTCTCTGGGCAGCCTGTGCCAGAGCTCTGCCACCCTCCAAGTACAGAAGTTCTTGCTCATGTTCAGGTGGAACTTGCTGAGTTTCAGCTTGTGCCCGTTACCCCTTAACCTGTCGCTGGGTACTACTGAAAAGGGTCTGGCCCCATCCTCTTGACACCCCCCCTTAAGGTATTTATAAGCATTGATGAGATCCCCTCTCAGTCTTCTCTTCTCCAGGCTGAACAGACCCAGCTCCCTCAGCCTTTCCTCATCAGGGGGATGCTCCTGTCCCCTCATCATCTTCATTGCCCTCTGCTGGACTCTCTCCAGTAGTTCCTTGTCTTTCTTGAGCTGGGAAGCCCAGAACTGAACACAGTACCCCAGACATGACCTCACTGGGGCAGAGCAAAGGGGAAGGAGAGTCTCCCTCGACCTGCTGGCCGCACTCTTCCTCATGCACCCTAAAGTTCCATTGGCCTCCTTGGCCATGAGCGCACATGACTGGCTCATGGCTAACTTGTTATCCCCCAGGACTCCCAGGTCCTTCTCTGCCAGCCTGCTCTCCAGCTTTTGTTTTCCCTTCTTTGTTTTCTTCTCATAACGCTTTTTTCTCACGATCTTTTGTTCGTATGAAAAGGTCTTTTTATTCTGTTGGACTCGGTCACAATCATGTGCAGTGTCTTGCGCCCTCTTGCCCCCTCACTGTGTTCAAAGGCCTTTTTCAAAAGATAATGAAAAATATCTATTAAAATTCACAAAAGACACATTCAAAGAACCAGCTCAAGAGTAAATTAGAAGTCTAACTCTCAACTTCTCTCTGTTTTTTTCTACTGTTATTAATTCCTTGCATTTCCATAAATGAAATCCTAATTTACTTCAAGAACATTTTTGTTCTAGGTGTTTCCGAAACAATAGAAATGAAGGATTATTAGGAAAAAACCCTTAATGCAAACACAGGCAGCACTGTGTTGCGTAGTACCCAGCTTGAATTTTGGACCAGCAATAAGGGTTGTACTTAGACATTATTTGCACATCTGGATATTCGCCTTTTTAATACCATTTAAAGACATTTTGATATGGTTTAATTTCTCTTCCTGCTCACTTATAAATCTCAAGGTCAGGAAACTCTCAGAAATCTCTCATTTAACCGTTTATTCAAACAAAAAAACTCCTGTTGATTTCAGTCAGATGTAAAACCCATGGAGTTCTACTGGCTTTGACATTTTTTTATCAGCTTATTATACATCTAAAGTTTTGAAATCAACTGACTTAATGCCTCTATAATGTATAGAGAAGCCTTTTTTTAAAAAAAAGAAAAAGCTGATCCTGAACTTCTGTGGCATCATCTTGGTTATAATTGCAGTTATCAGGAAATACAAACCATCAGCAACCTGGAACACAGAAACTAGGAGGTCAGATCAAGCGTCTAGGTAACAGCCAAATCCAGTCCCCTCCGCAGCAGCCGCCTGTACCAGTTGCCTTGAGAACAGGAGCAGTACCAGGCATGCAGAGTGCCCTCCGTCTCCAGAATGTTCTGCAGGCTTTCAGCAGCTTTTGACTCAGGGACATTTTGAGCCAGAGGCAGTGCCTGCTTATGAGGAGACTTTCTTCCCATAAATTTGCCCAGTTCCTTTTTGAGCCTGCAGAAAAGTCTAGTATCCGCAATACCCTATGTCAAAAAATTTTCCAGCTTAATAGCATGATGAATGAGGAACTATCAGTTTTTGTTTCTTTTGAACCTGCCACCATGTAATTTCATTTGATGTCACTTGGAATTATTTTTTTTTATAACAGAAAATCCTGGAATAGCACAAAACAAGTTCTTTTCTGCATACATCTGCCAGACAAAAGGAAAGGTTACTATTGCGTAATGGTCAGTGTCAACTGGAGAAGGCAAGGAACCATTGTGCCTTAGACTTTTATTTGTGGTGACTGACTTGTTTGTAGACATCTTCTGCGTTTTCTCTCAGTTGTCCCTTTCCCAGCTTGACAAGAGCTGGTCCATGCCACTGCCCTTTTTCTGGGAGCTGCTTTATTCTTTTGATCAGCATCTACTGTCCTTCCCTGAATCTCTGTCCCTTTGTACACTGATTCTGTTGTTCACCGTTACTCATACCAGTTCACCAGGTGCAGACAGCAGACGTAATGATCTGTAGCTCTCTTGGTCTCTCCAAAGCCTTTCAAAGTGAATGAACATCATATTTGCCGCCTTTCAGTTCTTTGACACAGAAGCGTTTTTAAGTAAGGGACTACAAATGGTAATTAATTGTTCCGCTAGTGAGGTCTTTGAGAAATATTACGTATTGTCTGGTTCTGGTGATTTGTTATCAGCTAAGTTGTGGGGTTTGTTTGTTTGTTTTGTTTATCCTATAGCCCCTTCTGCCAGCAGTTATGATAGATCCTTTGAGAAGTCACCTGTAAAGAAGGATTCTTTCTTTCCCAAACTTCCCTGTGTCAAATGTACATGCAAAAACATTATTCTGTGAACTTCTCTTCTGTGGTTTGATTGTCTGTTAGCTCTACAGGCTCCGTGGCAAGCTTTTTTTGCTTATGATCTGTTTGAAAAAGTGTTAATAACCTTTTCTGCAAATGCAGTTTTGTAACACTTAATTGCCCTGCTGTATTGTGTTTTTATTTGTAAATGATGAGTGTTCACAAGCCTGTCTATTTTTCTCTTAGGAGCACTAGTTCTTTTTATTTTCAAATTTGGGCTTTTCTTTTCCCATTATTTCTTTCTCTTAATAGGCATTGTGAAGCATGTAATACAAATGCTACCTAGACATACAGAATTTAAATTCATAGTAGCTTCATATGCCTCGAGTCATAACCAATAATGTATTCAGTGTGACTATAATGGATTCTTTGTATTAAGGCTACTATAGGGGTGCTCAAGTTTGAAATTATCTTAGAATCTCTAATGGTAGCCAGCAATATAGATGGAAAACCTATTGTTTTTCCTTACTGGCTGAAATTAAGGAGTAAAAGTCTAAATCCTTACTTTTGTTCAAGGGAGCTGTGGAAATTGCAAATTGCATCAAGGGAAATTCTGAGTAGGTATTGGACAAAAAACTCGTAATGGGGGCAGTGAGGCACTGAAACCAGGTTGCTCAGAGGAGTTGTGGGATCACCAGCTTGGGATTTAAAACTCATCTGGACACCCTGAGCGGCTCAATTTAATGCTGAAGTTAGTCCTGCTTCAGGATTGTGGGGAATTGCGTCAGAGATTCCCTGAGGTCCCTTCCAGCCTGCATCACGCTGTAATTCTGAAGTGTCCTGAACGATTATTCCCGAAGAGACTAGGGAACAGATTGTATTCTAACGCTTGTACAAGAAACTCCAGACAAGTGACTTGATTTCTGAAGCTAAAGCTTTCTGATCCTTAGATAACATCGTCAAGAAGCCGGTTTTCTTGTTGCTATGTGTAGTACGGGGGTAAGAAATGCCACTTCTCTGGAGAGACTGCAATTCAATTTGTGGTCTGGCGTTTCGGGTACAAGTGCGCCTTGCCAACAGGGTATTTGCTTCTTCAAAATAATTTCCCTGAAGGAAGGAAGGAAGAGC
>NW_009633793.1:7913-29821 GCF_000690535.1 Cariama cristata
TCAACAATGCTATATAATGCTCATACTGAAATATTTAACAGCTGTTCCCACACGGTGCTTTTCCCTCTGATGTGACTCTAGATTTCAGCTATGAATTTTGGGTCATAGTCTTCAGTATTTCAAATGCTGTTGCCTTATTCTATGCACAAGTGACTTTGTGGGTGTTTGGGAATAGCAAGGAGGATCCTGTTCTGGTAGGAAGACTGATTGGCTCCCTTTTTTCCTCAGGGATAATGGATGATCACATCAGCCCAGAATAAGAAATTAGAAGTGGCACAGTGTTTGGGTCCAGCGTTTATTAATTCTCCTTCCTATTCAAGTACCGTGAATAAAAGATAAATATGAAATTGCATCTCTTCATGATAAAATGAACTCGGGTAACGGAATGTCTCTCTGCTCTCTGCCATCTCCCCATGCCACAACACTTATCATTGCCTGAGCAGCAGAGTCTAGCTGTCAGACTTACCAAGCGCACAGAGCACCCCTGAATCCTTCGCACTAGGTGTCTCACACACCCCTGGAATAAAATTATCCCATCTGCGTGTGTTCCTCAGAGTGACTTCTTGTTACCGGTTCTTGTAAAGCTTAAATTGCTGCAGAGGAACAGCTCCCCTGTCTGCCCCAGCAGCCTCTATCCCTAAGGGCTTGTGGTGGATGGTCCCTTTTAGCAGACTCACCAGGTACTTTCAAGCTTGGGGTAAGGAATGGCTGGAAACGACACGGCGTCCTCCTTCCCAAAGGAATGAGCCGAAGGACGAGGACTTTTGCCAAAAGGCTGGGAAAGGGAAGAGAACATTAGCACGCCACAGGGATGTGTGCTGTACTCCTCTACAGGTCTGTAAATAAGAGCTGCTGGAGAAGGAGGGAATGTATGACCTACGCTCAGAGCCAAACGGTGGAAAATTACTTTTTTCCCGGGTAAGGCGAGTGCAGCGCGAGCTGAGGTTGGTGGGGTTTGTGGAGGTCTGAGGTTGTGAGCTATCCAGCGGATGCTGCCTGGGCACATGGGCACTCTGGGGCAGCAGAAAAGCCATGGTATTTAGTGTCCTAAGCCGACATTTCAAAGGCCAAGTTCTGTGTGCTGACTTGCTCTGGATTTTAGCAATGGCAAATGGATAAGTGACTCTATCTCCGAGTGTCTCCGGGCCTGGGTTGTCTGACTGTTCCAGCTCAATGGTAATCTCACGGTAGTTTCGGCCAAGTGTGAAATTTCACCCTGTGCTTAGTTGCAGGCTTCTAATAGCAGAAGAAATTGATGTGGTGCATTAAAACAGTACTTTGGTAACGCTTCTCCCATATTCATCTGATGTGACATATTTCAGTGAACTGAAAAGATTATTCTCTTGTCTTGAGGAGTATTTGTATCCTTTCTCTTTGGTAAACAAACAAACGAAAAGTTTAAGTACAGATCTTCTTGTAAAGACAGGATGCAAGGTTTACAAAATCATCCCTGGTTTTCTCTCTTCACATGGTACCATTTTCCTTTTGCCTCCCAGTTTCACCAGCTGGATTTTTTTTACCATTCTTTTTTCAGTACTTGTCTCTTTCTGTTGATTTGCACAAGATTTCTTTTTCCATTTTCCTGCTTCTGTATCTGATACCTATTCCCTGCTGCAAATCAACAGAAAGAGACAAGATTTCTTTTTCCATTTTCGTGCTTCTGTATCTGATACCTATTCCCTGCTCCAGTGTGGTGTTACCAGCTGCATCACTTAGCCCATCCCCATGGTTAGTTCTTTCCAGCTTGCGTTACACTATCCGCTGACTGGCATGCTGAGGTTTCATTGCGTTTAAGTTGAATCCCAAATCGTTATTCCTCTACTACACATATCTGAACTTAAGTAATTTGGGAGCATTGTAGAGAAACATACTTTAAAATAGTGGATAAACCTGCAGACCTGCCAAGGAGACAAGTTGTGGTGTTGGAATTTTTGTTCACAGGGCAGCAGAATTGCAGCCAGGTGCGTGCTGCAGTACTCAAAAGAGAAGTAGGAACTCTCATGGAAATTGCATAACAGTCTTCCATAATTAAAAGAAAATGAAACAAAAGAAGAATAGAACCTTAACATTTGAGATTTCTTTCTGTCACAGCTTTTGGATTAACTGTGATTTTTTTTTTTATTAGTATTGGAGGAATAAACAATAACTTGAGACTTTTTATAACTCTGATTTCCTCCAGGAAATCTGCTGTAATTTCTGATTTTACAAGGCTAGGTGAACATACATGAGCCCTGTTTTGAAGCAGATGATTCACTAGCCTCAGACAGTCTTAAATATTGGGTTCTTTATTTTTGAGGGAAATGGAATTGAAGCTCAGCGGTCAGCATTGGGCTGCTAATAGCAGTATTCAACAATCTTATAGATTATTTGTAAGTCTAAAAGTGTTATTGTTTGTTTAAATAGTAATAGGCTCTTGGTGGGGGTTAGAGGTTGCTGGACGTGTCTTTCCTTATCAGCGAAGCCGCTGCAGAAATCGTTCTGTCATTGGAAATTCTCCTGCTTGGCGCTTCCCCTCCTCATTTAATAGCTCTCTGGAGATGGGTGGCTCTCAGTCCTCAAGCTGTTCTTAGCCTGCAGAAAGACAAATCAATGATATTACTACACACTATAACAGAAAATGCGATAGTGGAATATTTGAAACAAAGGTGTGAAAGGAAATAGAGGGCTAGTATGCTGTGGATTAACTCTTTTTGTAATTACCCTAATAATTAATTACATCTTTGTTTTGTTTTCTTGATTCTCTGTTCATAGACACAAACTTATTCGTGTGTTTGATAACAGCATAAGTGAAAACGGCACTCTCTACCTATTCAGTTCTGCTTTTCCATTCGTTATAACTTTTTTCTTTTGTTTAAAGAACAATTAAGACAAATGTCATCACAGAACAGACAGCCATTTCAGACAAGAAAATAAGAGCAATTGTATATGTTTGTGCTGAGCGGGAAACGGTGATACCTGCCTTCTTGATACCGGATTCCCCCTCATGTGTCAAATAGCAACCTCCATGACAGTTTGCAAAATGTATTTCTGTGACATTCTTCCCTTGAGCAAGATGGCTTCTAATATTTGTTCACCTCTCCTATGTAACTTCATTTTCTCAGCACATAGTTGCCTGAGAAGTCACGCTGCTGTGGGCACTCGTGCACAAGGACACCCCTCGCACGTGTGTCTCGGGCCCTGCACAGATGAGCGAGAAAACACTAACGACTAGTTACGCTACAGACGCTACAGAGACGCTACAGAATGGCTGAATGGTTCTTTTCTCTTTTTAGAGTGTCAGATCTGTGGTGTACCTACAAGGGGCTTTTTCCAGAGGAAAGAGAGGCTGGATAAAGCATCCAGTAAGGTTGTCCTTTCACTCATCTTACCCTGGCACGCCACGCTCATGGTGCCCTTCTCTGTGGGAGCAGGTAGAGGTTAGAGCCCCCTGTTTGGTTTGTGCCTTCGTGGAGATGTGTGTAGCTGTATGATGCCTGTTATGCATTAGCAAGGTTGCATACACAGCAGAGTAAGAGGTGTTCTATCAAATCTTTTTTCAGGGAAAGCATAGGGGTTTTTTTAATTTTTTCTATGACAGGCTAAAGATGGACATGGGATCAAAATTATTATTTACGGACAGTATGAAAAACTGGGATGAAAACTTTGCAGCTTCAACTAAATAGAGAAGATGCTTCCCCAAAATGTGAGATATGCTTGAAAAGTTTCATTTTGGCTCAGCCCACAAGTTATGTTTTATTCCAAAATTAAATGTTTCAAATCTTTTGAGAATTATCCAATCTGTTTTAAATATATAGGCCAAGTCTGAAATGAAAATCAGTACTATTCATATCTGTAATTTTCATTTAATAGATGCTAATGCCAAATGTTCTCAAATTTCCTTTGGCAAATGTGGAAAAAAAAGTATTTGATTACTTAATAAAATAAAAAGTAGGTGAAAGGCTTTTAAAACTAAAAGCTAAATTTGACCTGAATTTTTTTTAATAGTTTTGGTCTATCCATTTCTATTACCAGTTAATAGCAATTTCTAGCTCTGTGAACCAAAACTAGCTCATTCAACTGACCCATGAAATATCAAGAAAACGAATCAAATACTGTTTTGTTTTTTTTAAATGGAAGCAAAAGAGGAACAGGAGAAGAAAATGTATTGCTGTAATTTTTCACAATTACATCAGGAGATCCTTCTTTGCAGTTGGAATGTCTGCACGTGTATGTATGTAGGTGGTTATATGTGTAAGGAAAAGTAGGAGAGCACAGTCCTACGTAATGTCAGCTAGAGGAAAAAACCTGAATCATTAGTTAGAAAATACTCTGTTGGGAGAAATTAAGGGTTTTTTTTCTGTAATAAGAGAAAAGTGAGTTGACTTTCTTGAGTATTCTCTGAGGTCTGTTTTGTCTACAGGCTTCTGCAGTTTTAGTACCATATGCGCAGAAAGGCAATACATGTAATTTTTAGCTTTAAATGGATTGGAGACTCCTCAGGGTCAAATGTTCATTTTCAATAATTTTATCTATTAGGAGGGTATCTAGAGACCCCCACTGAGACCAAGCGCTGAGCAAGCCTGTGGTAAAAGGCACTGCGGCAAAATTTGTGTCTTGTCAATACAAGCAAGTAGGAAAACTGTTTTTAAATGAGCATGAATCATGAAGGTCTGTAAGCAGATTATGATGAGTATAATGTATTGGAAGCATATTTCTGGTTTATGAGGCAAGGACTTTGTGAGAATTGGAAGAGTAACACAATAGCCAGGGAAGCAGCAGTGAAGTAGCGCAGTCGTGTAGTCACTTAAAAGTTGTCTGTAGTTTACATAAGAGGTGTGTGTATTCTTCGGCTGCTTGTGAATAACTGGGAGTTTTTAAGGCTATTCAAAATTCTGTATTTCGCTTTGTAATGAAATTAACACAACTTTATGCTACTTTTTTTCCCAGCTGTTGTACTGTTCTTCATCTTGGACTGAATTTATCTTTCCCAGTGTAATTTTTTTTTTTTTTCCCTCCCACTGAAATGAAGTATTCATCATATTATGGATATCTCCATTTCAATGGCAGGGCTCTTGAAATACTTGTGGTATTCAGATGTACCTAAATAATTATTACCAATTGTGGGGTCTTTTTTTTCTTTGAAAAGACTGTGAGAACCTCAAGGACCATGAATTTCCGTCCACCTTCACTATACACAATCACATTGTGTACTTCCTTGCAGAAAAGTAAGCTCTATCTGAGTGGTGGTTAGCACTTTTACCCAACTGTTGTTTTTGAGAGACTGTTCCGGAAACATGTTCCTCTGATGAGTAAAAATCTATTTTTAATTTCATTGTAGATTCATTCAAAGTAATAATTTTTAATGGAGCCAACACAGTCTGCTTTCCGTGATATGTGAGCAATGAAATTATAAGCCATGGTTGCTCTGCCCTCGTTTGTATTGTCCAGACCCAACGTCGAGCTTACAGCTATAAAAGACCTTCATAAATTCAATACGCATTTCACTTGAATTTAGTAGGTGTTTTGTGTGTAGAGCTATTTGATCCTTGGATATTGGATTTAACCCACTTATGAATAAGAGGTTAGCAACAAAGCAAATTGGTAAGTTGTGAATAATAAAAGGATATTATTACAATACTAACAAAACTAAGTGATTTGTGACTACATGCAGTATAGTAGAGAATGGTATCATTCTATTTTGAATGACACTTAGAAGGTTCTAAATTTTCCACAATCACATATGAGACAAACCGGGGAGGGTTTCAGTACATAACAAATCAAATTTCTGCGTTCAAGTGATTGGCTCAACTTTTGTAGCGAAAAAGCTCCCATTTTGCCACCTGAAACGTGTGGCTATTCAGCCTTCAACAAATGTTGTCTAAATGAGGAATGAGAGTGCCTGAAAGGGGGACCTTCATTTGGAAAATTCAGTATTTGTTGACTATTGGACCTTTGTATTTATTTGTATGATTTTAGACTGCTAAATAGTTCTGATTATTTAAAATACTACGTAGTCCATGGAATATTTATAAACCCAGTGAGGAGAGAAAAACAAGCTTTACAGTCTTCTTTCATGTTGGCTATTTGGTAAAAAGTCCAGATGTATTTAATGCAGAAGATACCATGAAGTCAGTGGAAGTTGTCTGGTCTTTGGTAAAGTAATCCAAAAGCAGATGCCACTCTGATACCCGAGGATCGTTACAGACCCCTGCACCATAAGCCTTTGAAGATCAAAAAGCTGTTAATTGCTTAACTTGTGCATATAATATTTAAGGTGTCAACGCAAAATACAAAGCAAAGCTAGTAACATTTTGAGATTGGTGCTAGGCTAAGAGAGCTTCATTGTATCTGATCTCTGTCCAAAGCTTTTGGGTGTAAACGAGATTGTTAAACATTTAATTTGACATTTTGAAAACAGTAATATTAAAAACCGATGTGTATTAGGATGCAATTGTGAGAAACTGAGTTTTAAAGGAGTTACAAAGGACATGAAAATGATTAGCAAATGTTATTACAGTATCACAGATCTTATGTGGTTACTCAGTAAAAGGTGAAGTGTTCATATTTGCATTGTACTTATTTTTAATAAAGAAAATCACTAAAAATTTTGTAAAAAGGAACTGGTTAGTTTCAGGGCCAGAGATTGGCATATAACTGAGCATATGACAATAAAGCAACTAAGAAACAACAATTTATTTTCTTTTCTAAAGCAGAAAACACGGACTACATATGTTCAGAATTACCTGAAAACACTAGTTTCCAAGTGGTGAGATGAAATAAGTTTCTGAGATATTACTCAAAGAAGGTTAATTTTAATAAGTAACAGGAGCGCTATGGAATGTACACTTCTTTTTGTGGCAAACTGAGTGATGATGTATCCCAGTAGCAGATAGTTTACAATATGTTTCCTTTTACTTTAGGGCTATTCCTTCTTCTAATGAAAAAAAGGAGGAAGATGTCTGATAATTACCGGACTTCCTCATAGTAGATTGAATTTATAGTTCCGAGAGGCTTATTACTGTTAAACTCTTTCTGTCTTGGGACTACTTGCACATGAGCACGAATTTGTAGGGCTGTAGGGTTTGAGGAATTTGTATCTGGATACTTTCTGTGTGTTGTATCATTTAGAAAAAAATGATGCCAAGGTAGCAACGGGTAAGCAAACAATGTTGGGTAAACATTCCTGGGGTTTGGATCTGGAATGTATTAAAAGGAAGATTGGGCTGTTAATTTTCATCCTCCAGTCTGATTTTGGTGTGTTATGTATTTTAAATATAGAATACCTTTCCCTCTCCATTTTTTGCGTGACTGTAAGCGGATTGGCACGTGGGCTTCAAATATGTGGAAAACTCCTCTGGGCATGCAGGTCATAATAATTTTTGGACTGCTTTCTGAGGAGGTGCTTTGGAAAGCAGAATTGGATCAATTTGTGGAGCGCTAGAACGCAGCAGTGATTCACTCTGACAGCAGTGAAATGCCGAATGTGTGGAGAAAAGTTAAAAAGCTGGCTAACACATGGGTTACCATAACAGGTGAGTGGCAGGATCCAATCTAATGTGTATATTAGTACTGCAGTAATTGTGTTCTGTTGATTTTATTTTTTTTTTAAGTTTGAATTGGAGAAAAGCAGTCTGTGTGTGTTTATGTGGAGGGAGGGACTGTAGAACAGGCTATTTATCCACAAAGTCCAGGCACATTTAAAAGAAATGCCCCTGGGTGTGCTCAGCAGCAGGCTTTGAACACGTGGGGAAAGTTTGCATTAATAGGAAGCTTTCCCTGGGTTCTCTGTCTGCTGCCTCTGTGTGAAGCCAATTGAAGCTTAGCAGAGAAAGGTTGTGTTAAGAGGAGCTGGAGAAAGCCCGTTTGATTCATCTGCCGCGTAGGAATCGGAGCTGCCTGCTGCGAGACACTGTGGGTGTCAGCATCTGTGCCGCTGGGTCCAATGCATTAATCGTATAATGGCTCTTCAGGGCAGTCTTCAAATGGATTGGGAATGCTGATTGCAGATTCTTCAGGTATTTGTATATAAACTACTGTAAGTTTTAGTATGTGAACCAGAGAGGATTGGGTAGTGGGAGGAATGTAACAGTCTAGAAACACAGGACATATTACTACAAATAGCATTTTTTTTTTTCCCCCCCTCTCGATACCTACCTTGATAGATAGGACAAGAAGTTGAACTGCAGGAAGAAAGTTTAATGTTAGATGGCGTGAGAAAATTTCTAAGAGTAAAGACTGGAAAACATCAGAGTGGATTCTCGTGCATCATTTGAGAGTCTTCATCTGTAAGAATAGGTTTAACTACTCTTTCATGAGAGCAGAACAAACCTTGGAGTATGTACTAGGTCGTCTGTTGAGATCCCTTTGGTCTATGTTAACAAGGTGTGTCTTCATATGATGAGCTCATGGTTGGGCAGTGATTCAGTGCCTGGAGAGGGCTGTTGAGCTATACAGGTTCTTTTTCTTTTAAATCTCTCACTGTCTTGGTTGTTCTTTGAGAAATTCATATGCTCCGAGTGGAGAAAACATTGCTCAGATACGACTAAGGATTCTGAATATGAATGCAGAAGCCTGCAGACGTGAGAACTGATGTCCTCTGCTCAGACACGATGTTGCAGCTGAGCTTTTGGAGGACAAGAGCTGCCATCAGCAAGGAAATTTTCCACTTAATACATGTCCCCTGCTAGCACTGTCTTGATAGAATAGATATAACACACTTCTAAGGAGTGCAGTGGAGAGGCACGCACTTCAGATGCATGTTCATGCTTGCAGGGCTGGGGATTCAGGCTTCAATTAGGTGTCATAGCAGTTACTGGTTACAACTAGCGATGCGTTCTAGGAAGACTAATATATTCAGTTTCTCCCTTGGAATGCATTTTGGAGTTCAGAGGAGGGCACGTAAAGCTCTGGAGAAGTGGTATGTCCACCATTTCCTACCAAGAGAATTCCCATCCCATTACATGTTAGAGATTCTGCAGTCATCACTCACAATAAGAAAAATGGCTATAATTCTTAACCCGGTTCTGGCTCCAGGTCTCATTTTATTTCCACCTTGGTCATAAAGCAAAAAACTCCTTTGAAGAGATTTTGCGGAGTCCGACTTTGCTGTAGGTGCATGGTCTGCAGAAGGTCTCCTCAATCCCAGTTTCCCCAACTGCTGGTATCTCCTGCCCCAGAGCTTCTGGCATGTGTTCATTGTGTCAGACATCACAGGAGCAGGCTGTGGGTTTTATATTCTCACCAGGTACTCAGAGTTACTTTAAGTCCCTGCAGCAGGAGTAGCTAAATGGAGAATAAATTGCAAGCCCTGCAGCTGGTGTTTTCTGCAATAAGCTGAGTGCCCTTGAGCTTCAGTGGCTGGCTGCCCGATCCTCCTTTTGACCCCCTAGAAACCCTCTGGATTAGATGATGTCGGTTGGCAGGCGATGGTGTGTTAAGCAGGAGGCTCGCGATTGGCACAGTCCCCCACGGGGGTGCCTGCGACTGGCACGCTCGGCAGCCTAGCCCAGCCCGGCTCTGAGGTTGGCTTCCCTCCACCCTGGCACTCCGTGGGAGAAGCTCAGCTGTTTGGCAGCTCTCGGGTGTGGAGGAGCTGGGTCTGGCCGTGCCCTCCTGCCGCAGGAGGGAGATGCAGCCCTCCCTGGCTGCGGGGCGTAACGCAGGCCCTCCTTCGTCAGGGGACTGCGATGAATTTGAGGTGAGAGGATGCAACTGTTTTGAGATCCAGCAGGTAACTGAGCCCGAAGGACACGGGGAGTGGCGAGGGTGCCTGGCCTTGCCCTGTGGCCTTGCACCAGCAGCAGGATTCTGCTAACTGTGAGGCTTTCCAAGGCAGATTTTTTTGTTATTGTATTTTATTTGCATATTATTTGGTAGTTACAAGTATTTACTTTCAGTTGCATTATACTTGATAAAATTGTTTAGTTATTTAAAGGAGGTGTTCTTTCTCCCACTAAACTGCAAAATAAGATTTTGTTAGATATGTTGCATGTACATTCAAATCTTGAAGGACTGGTAGCAGGACACTCCCTTTTGTATTTTACAAGTAAGCAAGCAATTAAGTTTTACCTGTTTTTCAATGGTGTGAGCTGTTACAAATTTCTTTTGAGACTTGTACAAAAAGAAAAGAGGATTGTCACCTTTTGACTTTCTTTTCTTCCTCTTGTCATTTTCCTGGTCATTAGAAGCTACGTTTCTTTTTTTTGGTTTGTGTTTTTGGGGTTTTTTTGCTATTAATTTCTCCTGCCTGTAGCTGAAAATATTCAGTCTCTTGATTTTCATGAACAGCTGGTGCATAGCTGGGACTTCTTGTCAGGCTTAAAAAAGAAAAAGAATTTTTATCTTCAGGATGTTTGTTTTCTTGCTGGTGACTCGGAGGAATAGTCCCTGCTTAGGCCTTTTTCTCTTACACGTTTGATTATTCATTTATTAGGCACGTGAGAGGTGGTTAGAGAATACCTGCTTTAGCCTTGCTACAAATCTACGTGTTAAACTACAGTCTTAAGCATCCGGAGTATTGCAAGCAGTGAGACTCAAATCTCCTTAGACTGAGAACTGATTTTACAGCAAGCTTTCTGCTGGTTATTGCCACCTTTTCCCAGCAGGAAGAGTCTCTTAACATCGACGGTGGTGGCAGAAACGTGGCGTGTTTCTCTGCTGGGTAATGATCTAGATTGGATTCTCTGAGCCCCTAGCCATGTCCGCGTTGGCCGCTTATGTAGCACGAGAGGATCAGCCAAATGAAGAAGTTGATGAGGAGGACCCAACTTTCATACATGTTATGTGTTTTTTGGGGTATTCTGTGGGCTGATAGCCTGCAGCGGTTGGAGGGTTTAGTTCCTTTAGTCCTGAGGAGGACCTTTCCGTTTAGGTTCACCTGAAAGCAGTCCCCAGCTTGTGTGCTGTGAGATCGGCGTGCGCTGCGAGCAGAAGCACGGTGAGTGGATGTGCTCCTGATCTGAACTAAAATACACCCGGCGTTGCGCTGTTCAGGTTAACTACGTTGTGCTGAAAGAGAAAGGTGTTAATTAAGTGAGTTTAAAATGTTGATCTGGTTCAGATTAGGTCATAGTAGGCTTCCTGGGCACAGGAAAAAAATGGAAAGGCAAGAGGCAAAAAACCCCAAGAAATCAACCACAAAGTACTGTCCTGCATAAACTGAGCAATTTGAAACTAAATTTTATGAAACGCTGTGGCATTAGTGGGAATATTTAGCATGTGACGCTAAAAATTCTAACAGGTTTTGCACAATAAAAGGAAAAGTACTCACTCTCTTTAACATCAGGTTTTTAAAGAAGAGTTAAAGTTATCCAGCCAATAATTCCTGTGTAAACAAATAATTAAATTTTTCCTGTTGAAGCTGTGTCTTTTTTTTTCTCTGACAGCCTTCTGAGAAATTATTAATACTCCTCACTGTTTTCAAAGTTTACATTAGGAACAGTCTGGGATATTGCAGGAGGGTGTACCTCAACTGAGAATACTGATTTCTTCTTTAATGCCTTCAACAGGCATTTCCTTTTCTTAATGTTGTAACTAAGTGGAAGGAGAAGGTTTTTCAGGGAAAGGATTTATGTTTTTTTTACATTGCCCAACATTTCTAGGTATTTCAAAAGCACTGGGGCGTATTTTCCCACGCAGACATGGCATTGCTCTCAAACTGACAGGGGCAGTGGCTGGAGTGATTGCCTCAGTTATCATGGAAGTTAAAGTTGAATTAATAGATGTACCCATTTTCCTTTATGAGGTCTGTGCCTATATTATTTGACTTGACAAGTTCTTTGTAATTTTTTGTGGTTTTACTTCCCCTTCGAGATGCAGTTTCCCGATTCCACGTGGAAATTGTCAGGTAGCATCTAGTTAAATGAAGCTGACAAGTGTGTTCTGTCAGTTTTCGTTTTGGTAACGTAATATGTGAGGAAGTCGGGCTTTTGTATGGGTGATAGTATCTGCAGATAGTATTTTTTTCTTTTTTCTGTCTTGCAGAGTTTCATATAAAAAGCCCAGCCTGTTCGTGACATGGCTTCTGGCTTTAGGTGAGAGATTTTACTTTTTAATAGTTTGGGATTTGATTTGGTGTGATCAGAAATCGGTGAGTACAAAGGGAATGTGTCTGGGCTATACTAGCCATTCTAGAAAACGAATGTATTTTAGTGTCATGCTGTAAGCCTACAAATTGTTATATGTAAAATTAATAGTTTTGTGCTCAGTTATTAGACATCACAGTGCATGATATTAAATCCTAAAGTATTTGATATTCTGAAGAAGACTTTCAGCAGAGTATCTTTTATAGTTCTAACTCTACAAAAAGCTTAACTGTGTTTAAATTGTAAGGTTTTCAGTTGTTCTCTTAGGACTATCTTCATACTGAAACTAATAAGACAACATTTTGATGTTTGATCTTGGCCCACTTTGAATCAGAGCACCTTGTGCAGGGTGACTTTATAAAGGAATTCAATTATTTGCACCCAAAAAACTATGCTACCAAGCTTAGAAAGGGTCCTCTAAAACAGACACACAGTATGAAGTAACATAAAAAACCAGAAAGAATGGCATATAAATATTATTTATTTAAAAAAGAAGATATGTGGCTCAAAATACATCACATATGGGATTAAATTTGACAATTGTTTACAGAAACCATATCATGCGGACCAAGGCCGGTTGTGTCAGACCAAGGTGATGTTAGTGAAGTACATGGTGCTGCTTACAGTTTGAAGTGGGATTCTGCATCCCTTGTCTGTTCGCGTAGCCGTGCTCGCTCACACTGTGCTGACCGGGCCCGTGGGGCTTCGGTTACCAGTTCTTGCTTCTCCTGGTAAAGGGAAGATTTCACATGAGAGTGAAGAACTCCTCGGTGATGTCCTCTATCTCCTTATGAGGGAGTGTGATTTTGTATGATTGCTACATTTAACTAGAGCTCTCCAATGTTTGTTTTGTGTGGTTGATCTGACAGATATTTAAGGTGATAGATTTGCTTACCGAATCACAGAACCGCTGAGGTTGGCAGGCACCGCTGGAGATAGCCAGTGTGACCCCCCTGCTCAAGGAGGGTCACCTAGAGCAGGTTGCTCAGGGTCACATCCAGTTGGGTTTTGAGCATCTTCAAGGATGGGGCTCCACAACTAGTCTGGGCAACCCATTCCAGTGTTCAGTCATCCTTACAGCAAAAATCTCTGTTCTTCTGTTTAATTGTGTTTGCTTGGATTTTAATTTGTACTTGTTACCTCTTGTCCTTACATGATAGACACTTTAAAAAGATATGGAAGAGCACCCACATAACATGTGTTTAGAGGTAAGGGGACTTGAAATGCTTTCAATTCTGAAATTCATAGTCATGATACTGTAAAAAAAAGATTTTTATTTTACTAAGATTTACTTGGGTTTGGGATTTTTTTTTTTTTTTTTTTTTTTTTTTTTTCCTGTGAAACACTAATCCGAACTATTTCAAATTGTAGGGAGAACAACTTAGATGTAGCATTGTGCTGCTTATAATCCAAGGGCTCTGGTAGACTGTTTTTAATGCATTAAGTCTGTTAGTGGCTTCAGATGGCAAGTTCTAAGAGTACAATTTCTGTTCCTTCTCTGGTTTTCTCTACCCTAGCCTGCTTTTAAATGTGTTCACTGCTATGCATGGTGATTTAAGAATGTGGCGAAGGCATTAATTTCTTAAATGACAAGGGAAATAAAAAAAAAAAATACAAGGACAATTTCTGCTTTTCAACCATTTGCTCACTTTGCATGTGTGCATGCATGCATGCTTGAGGTGAGTGCTGTAAGCTGTTTATGTGTGTTTGGGCACAGCTGATGGACTGTAGGAGAAGGAGCAAATTTTCTCCTCTGTGAATGTATTTTGCAATCACGTGGATGCGTTAGGGATTGTTTTTCCCCCTACTTCTCATTGTCGGTGTTAGGTAGTCTCAGTTGAGACTGGTGCAGTTTGCCAGTTCTACATCAGTCTTTAGAATCGTGGCCTACGTCCGTATCACAGATATGAGTAATAACCTCACGACTGAGTATACCTGTGGTATGAGCGTTTAAGGAATAGCTCTGAGCTGACGGGAGGATGTTGGGCACTGGTCCACCTAGGTAAGATGTGTTAAGTCGTTAAGCAAATGAATTTTTTATATCAGCCTGAGTTTTAGCTTCTGATGCTCATGTTTTAACAAAATTGTTAATGTCACTGATTTTGAAATAATTTTTTGGTGGACTGTTTTCAGCTTTACAAACATTGCATAGCTCTGAGATTAGCCTGAGATACTGTCAGATCTTGTCAAGTGCTATCCTTTATAATTGCAAAATAGCTTCATCAGTCTTTAACACTTAATCAGCCCCTTTCAGTGAAATGCATAGTAAAAAGGTGCTGGAAAAAGGCACCTTTGCGGAGTTATATGAAAGATGTTTGGAATGGTTCAGTGTAATCTCATAGAGACATAAGCTTGCGTGGGTATCTGATATGTTGAATAAGGCCCACTGACAGTTGCATAAAGTGTCACAGAAATGCCAGAACTGAAAATGTTAGCATCAGGGCTGCACAGCAGGAGATCCAATTTTTAGTACTTATTGCCTGCAGAAAGAAAAGGCGTGGGTCAGAAATACATCAATGTTTTCTCTTTTCTAGTCTTAAGAATCTAAAAATATTAAATAGGCCTGGTCTGTCTGATCTCTGCTGAGCCTTCCAGAGAAGGTAAGAACCCTCTAATACCAAAACACCAATAAAACAAAATTCCTTTCAAATCTTATGAGGAATGATTTTCCTGTTTTCTAATTCTTGTCATAACTTACCAAAGTTCACATCACCACCTATTAACAGTATAGATCATTAGTAGCTTAGCTGCAATGTAAATGACGTTATTCACCTGAATGTTCAGAGTTCCCAAGGCAGATGACACGTCTATGATAACAGTATTGTTCTCTTCTGTTTAGGTAATGGCTTAATCAATGTATATTCATTTTTTTTGTCTCCATATTCACATTAAGGGGAGTGTTTTAGTTGAGAGTGTGCTGTAAATGGAATGATCACATTATAGAAATGTTTTATAGATGAGATTGTCAATACATGGGAAAACAGTAGCCAAGGCTGTGCACAGACTTTCTCTTTTCCATTTAAGACACTTGTGTGTGCGTCTCCTGGGGGATGCCATCTTCACGAACACAGGCCCCAGTTTCTTTTAGTCGCTTGGGTTAGTTTAAACAGTGAAAGATCACAGAATCATAGAATAACTTAGTTTGAAAGAGATCTCTGGAGGGGACCGAGTCCAGTCCCTGGCTGAAGCAGATCTAATTAGATCAGGTTGCCAGGGACTTCTGCAGTTGAGTCTGGAGCAGCTCTGTAAAGGCTTGAGTTAACCTGGTCGGTCTCGAAGCAAATCCAGGAGTGCTCATTCTTACTGCAGAACTGTGGGAGGCTTAGCTTGCAGATGAGGAGTGCTGAGAAGCATCTGGGGACGGTGATGTGTAGCCCCACTGCAGCTGCACCCGGAGAGGACGTGCTTAATTACCTCTGGAAACACTTCAGAGCCTGCACGCCTGCTGCTTCAGCTCTGGCCAGCCAGGTGCAGTATAAGCCAGACACTTTCCGTGATGCCACAGAAAACTCTGTATAAACTCTGTTAACTTACTAGTGAATGTATGTCCTCAGCTTTGCTGGAAGTGGTAGCAACCTCTTCTTAGTTTCCTTTGTGTTTTTGAATGACAACTGTTGACCGCTACCTATCTATAAGACTTCATATCTCATGACAATTTTGTGTAGAAATCTCTGCTTTCCAAAGTCTTCACTCTTTGTCTAGATTTTGGAGTCAATATACTTCATTTTGCTTTTGGAAGCTGAATGCCCAGTGAGGTTGGAAGTGAACCAGTGGTTGGGGGAAAAAAAATTGCAGCAAAGGAAAACATGACTGATCACTTTGCCTGAGGAGACTGACAACTGAAATAGGCATGGTATGGGTCATGGTTGCTGGTGCAGTTAGGGCCTGTTGGTGTTCCCATCTGACAGGGCTATAAGATAAGCCAGGGAGAGTGGTTTTAACTTGGGAAAGGTGACTTGGTCTTTATTGCTAGCTTGGATGTTTAAGTCGTACGGAATACACAGAACTCATGCTTATTTCTTATTTAATTTCTGTAATGTAGAATGCTCAGCTCTAGACAGCAATATCCTGGGGTTGTAGTTGACCTCAGTACAGTTTCCTATGTACTTAACAATTCAAGTGCACTCTTAAGCTTAAAAAGTGAAATTTTGAATCTTGAACCACCCAAGATGATGAGTAAAATATTGCTTAGAGTATTCTCTTAATGATTTCATGCAACCTGGATCATTTGATGTATGCACTCAGTTCATTGAAGTAAATACTGTACACCAGAGTAGCGAAAGAAGAACGAAGCCCACACCTTCAAAAAACGATTGCATTAAACCAATTCACTGGTTACAAAAGTAAGTCTATACCTGTCAGGGGGACTTTCATCTCGCTTTAAACATAGGTGCCAACCTTTTTCAGCGTAGTACTAGTAAATGGCCTTCAAGACACAACTGAAGTGTTGAGACATCTGTTTACCTATTTTAGCACATACAGAAGCAGCACAAAGTGTTAATTTGTGAAGCGAAACTGTTTGGTTGAAGCAGAAGAACTCATAAATCCATCTCCCTATTTTCTATACTTATGTTTTAATATTTTTATCTCATGTGTATTTGGTTCCACATTTGCTAATGTTGGAGAACATACTTCCTGCTTTACACAAGGTGCTGTCATGTTATAGCAGCTGTGGATATGCAGTTCTCATTTTTTGGTAATCATAGATCATGTGTAAATGAATCTAAATGTGCACGTATATCAAATAAGGACTTACTAAAAATCCCATTCTACATATTTTAAAGATAAATATTTTACCAGCATCAACAGATAAAACCAGTGGAAACAGATTTCTTTCTTTGGCTATCTTGACTGTAAGAGGTATAAATACATCTTCATCTTCCAGCGTCAGGCAACAAATATCTGTGAATATGTGATAACGAATTTTACATTCATGTTCCACTGGTCTGTTACAGGTGTGCTCAGTGTCTTGTCACATTCAGTAAAGGATAAAATGTGGACAGGGTCTTGAGAACACTCAGTGTACAGAATCAGTTACATTGTGCTACTTGTGATCAAGTTCACCGCTATCATCTTCTCAATTAGCTCCACTGAATTGAGAGAGATGGCTCGAGACTGGAGATGCTGCTCAGTTAGAGAAGAGCTTTGGCAGAACTTGTTCTCCTGTAAATGCTGCGGTTGAGTTTTTAGACAGTTGAGTACTTTGTCAGCAGCAGCACTGGCTCAGTACTAGCTTCTATAATGTTTTACTGAGGAAGATGGAGGGTTTATGTTATTTATGTTATTTCAGTGGCTGGGAGATGTTTGTGTATGATGTAAAGACTCAAAGACAATTCTCAGATGCTATGTTATTTTGGGCATGTGTTTATCATGTTTACTGGCTTTGCTGCAAGGAAGCGTACAACTAATACATTCAGAGTTCATCTGTTCGTCTAAATTTGACTTACTGACGTTAAAGCAAAAATTTGTTCCCTCATTCTTTTGAAATGACGTGACAGTGTCCCCTGGTGGCGAGACGGGTGGAGTTCTGCTGGATTTGCAGCTTTTCTTGGCTTTTTTTTTTTCTTTCTTTTTTAATCGGAAGGAATTGTGGCATATCTGCAAAGAAAAAGGCTACACTTTAAGCACCAGTAATGATTTATAAAATAATGTTATAGTATGGGTATCTTCTAGGTTTGCATGGATGGTATGTATCTAGGACTCCTGTAATTGTCAAGACGTACAGTTGTTCCACCTAAACCCATGTAGCACTTCATATGCAGAGATGGAAAGAAGGATGTTTCCCTTCTTAAATAAACAATGTGTTCCTGTACTCTGCAGGAGGTGTAATATAATAAAGGATTTCACAGCACATTCCTAATGGGTTTGCAATGACAGTATGGCACGGAAGTTCAGAAAGTCACTCAGTTGTTAGATCAAACTGAAACAGCCCCGGTGGTAGGTCTTCCAGGCACCCACGCCGTACCATTCCTGATATGTACCGCAGCCACTGCGCCAGGTATTCTCTCTCACTCACTCCTTTCCTTTCTCTCAGTAGTCTTACAAATCGGATTTTTTGTGTCACACACTGGAATATCTTCAGTGTAATTAGTAGCAAGTGCCCTTATCTACGGTAGCCTAATGACTTGATGTGTAGGACAGGGACAAGTTTCTTAAAGACAGTTCAAGTAACATTCTTCTGTATATCTATTATACACCTGAGGCATATCTGCACAGATGAAGTTTCAGAAGAATGAATGCTGGAACTTGCTGTAGTACGTGGTAAAGTTTGTTTCTCGAGCTCTTTTCACTGTATGACCCTTAAAAACAAAACAAAACAGCTTTAAACTTGGCTAGACTGAATTTTTTTATTATCTAAGAGCTAGATCTTGTGAAGCAGCATTTCACAGGTGCTACAGTTGATGACCACATCAAATGTGGATATGCAACAGAAGCTGGGAATCTTATTTATTAAGGTGCACGAATCCCACTGAACAGAAGTGTGACTTGTCTTAGGGACAGGTCAGTGTATTTATGTTTATATTTGTTTATAAACTATTGAGATTGAAGCCAGGAAATACTGGCAAAATTATTACATAATAGAGCATTAAAGAATCAAAGTATAACCTTCTGGCACTAAAAGCTATTAATCTACTCAATGGAGCAGAGACTCTTTTTTTTTTTTCTTTTCCCCCTCCTGTGTGTGCGTGCTAGAGAGCTGCAAGCCCGAGTCTTGTCTCCAAGTGCCCTTGACCTGTAGGGCCCAGCGTTAGGTCTCAACGTTTAATGCATTCTCCATTTTCATGCAAGCATGGCTTTGTCTCTCAAGATTAAGGAATATAAACTGATTCACTGCATCAATGTATAAATGACTGCTTCAAGAAAGGAGTGCTATTTTGAATATTAATGGCAGAATTCAGCTAATCCGGATACCAAGAAAGACAGAAAATATGTTTTAAAGCATATAGTGAAAGTAACATGCAGATTTTCAGTGGAACAATGATCCTTTTACTTTAACAAGTGTTTTTCATTGAAACTCTTAGGGAGAAAGTTTGGCATTTCATGTTTTCAATGATACTGCATTTTTGTAAGCTAATGTTATGAGGGAAAAGTTCAACAAGCACTCCAGATATTTGAGTTTTCTGCAGATAAAAACAGTTCCTGATTAAATGTGTAACGGGTATTGAAGTCTAACCCAAAGTAAATCAATGTAAAACCAGTAAATCGGAATTGACTTGATCTTAATTTTTGGTATTGTGTCTAGCCCTGTTCTTCACTTGCTGTAGCGTTGGCTTCGATACTATTTTTTTCTTATATTACTTATGAAAAATACGTGGTACGTGTTGAGGCGGCAGTATGTAGGCGCAGCGTTGGGAAGGCCTGACTGGGCAGACTCTTGCAGACACAGAAATCAGCTGCCATTCTGTGTGCCTAGAGGAACTGGTTTTTCTCTGTTGAAGATGTGGAGTGTGGGTGTAACCTGGCATTTCCAGATGGGAGTATTTGCCTAGATGGTAGCCTTTGCATGCATGGATAAGGGAATTACTGAAACTAAAGAATAATAAGTTTTCATCAACATTCTAGTGAAAAATCTCCCTTCTGTAGTTACATTGTGGGCAAAATCTCAAATGGGACAGTAGTTGTTGTTGGATAACTATGTATTTGTTGTAAAACACCAAAAAAGGAAGGTAGTTCACTAGCAGTGACACTCCCTGTGAAATGTACTGAAATGCAAAATAAACTTTAGGAAAAAAAAATAGTTGCAGGCAACTTTAGAGGCGAGGTGTGCTATGCCTGATCCTCTGTTTGGAATATCTTCCCCATTAGGTTGAAGGTGATACTTGAAAATCAGGGAGGAAAAGACACAAACCTGTCAGGGGATGGAAATAGTTTAAGTCAAGATGATTTCACTAGAAAATCAAGACATTTTATAATAAGAATTAAATCTTGGGCTGAGAGTTACAACAGGTTGAAGATGACTGGTCGTCTGATATGAGCTACTCATTAGCAACACCGAGGCCCTACCATGTCCCATCTGTTGGTTGAGGGGTAAGGCACATTTTACTGTGTTTGTGCCTTATACCTATCTCTGCCATACCTGTACCTGCGGAGGAATTCAAAGTAAAAGATGTTCTTCTCTGCTTTCATATCTACTTTTTTTGCTCTCTCTGCAGTCCAGGCTCAGAGAAAATCAGCCTATTCTGTTACGGTCCTCTGCTGCCTGCTACGGGAGTTCATCCTTTGTGGCAATGCCCTGTTCTTCCCTAGCTAGGCCCGGCACAGTGGTTGACTTCAACAGTACATACTTGTAATGAACATATATTTGGACTTTTCACCCATCGAATGCTGGGTTGGTTTTCAACTTCAAGGGAAAACCTCAAATTTGAAGTGATATTTGTTGGAGTTAAGGAAACTGTTGTAGTTATTGTCTGGGAAATTATCAAGATCATGGCTGTTATAAATAACTGCATAAATCCTGTAAGGAAATTTTCAAAAATGAATGGAGAAATGGATCTCTCGCAGAGAAATGATTTGGGGGCCTAATTGCCCTTTCTACCTTAGGAAAATGTTCCCCTTAATTTTCAGCTGAAATCTTGTTGAGAAATGTTGTGTTTAGCTATTACATGGCTTCTGTCTTGGAAGAAGCGATAGCATTTCTTATCTGAACAGTGTCTCACCCAACCGTGGATGAGTGCAGTTGTACTTCGGGTATTTAAACAGCTTGATTTTTCTGTACAAAAATAGAAAATGTCTGATACGGAAATGTTGCTTACAAACACAGCTAGTCTGATTTATGAGTTTTCTGAACGTCTATTTACCCTGCTAAGAAAACATGCCAATTAGCTGTAGTGACACAAAATATTTTAAGCCATAGTAAACAAAACAAACCATACACACTGGTGGTTTGATGCATATGGTTTCTAATTCCTTATAAATAGTGAACACACTTTCCTTGTGGTTACAGAAGTGTCAGAGGTCAAATCTGGATCCAGGTTCCACACGTGGCCATTTAAAGTACAGTGAGACAAATTAAAATGGTGGAATGGGATCCCAAATATCAGGGAACCGAGAATCTACGTGGAATTTTGTTTACCCCTCAATCTCATCCCTAAAATTTCACGTTCAGGTAGTGAATTTTCCTCCATTCCTTCCTTGATTTTTGTGGTTAGCCCATCCTTTCATTTTTTAAGAAAACCAAAGTGAACATTTTACAAAAGCACTTTATTTCTCAACACTAATTCACCACTTTTATTCTCTTGCATCACATTGTTTGGTTCTCACAAATTTCATGGTGCTAAGTAATTTCTGTTGGATTTCTAATAATATCTTGTTTGTGAGTATATGACAGTACAACAACTTGGAGAAAAGGCAGCAGGTTGTCATCTGTGCCGCACAAGGCGTTGGTTACGCATAAGCATGGGTTTTGCAGCCTGAACACTCGGAGCCCCACGGTCTGACTGGGCAACTTTCAGGATAAGAACTTGAGGAGGGATTCAGCAGTGATGCTGGCATGAAATCTTAGTGGCTTGCTTTACCTGAGGCTGGTCAGGAGTCAGCATGTCTCAGAAGTCCTCTCCAAGTTTTATCGAGGTGCAGTATCACCTACCAGCTGTCAGAGCTCTGGCAGGTGTTAGAGTTCCGTACCGCTGTAACGGGATCCTTTTGCTCCTGTTGTGCCTTGCATGCCATCTGCTCGTACCCTTGCCAGCTGAATAAACTAACTTTCCACCTGCTTTGTGCTATCAGTGTCATGCAAAACAAGCGGAGCGGATATGGAAGCTTGCTCTATTTGTGGTAGTAATTATAATTTATTTCAGCTTGCTCGCACGGTGTATGAAGACATTCTAATACCGTAATTGTAGGGAA
>NW_009633793.1:29852-40336 GCF_000690535.1 Cariama cristata
CAGCATGGGTAGAGTGAAATTAAAGGAATTATTAATCAGAGTAGTAAACTTCCTAAATTCCAGAATAAAGGTAACATAGTTTAGATAACATATTATAGATACATGATAATTGGGTAATTCCTTCCACATCATGCATGGTTTGATTTACAGGAAATTGGTCAGAGAAAATAAGTTTTAAATAGATAATTTGTCTCGGGTTTCACTGCAAAGCTGTAAATCCTCAAGAAACGAGCAGAATAACCTAAAGCAATGTCTTAACTGCCTGCGTGACACCCTCACCCATACAGCAAGGTTGTGAGAGAGAAACATAAAGTGTATTATTAATAACAGCAGGGGGGGAAGGCTTTTAAAGTGTACTGGGTCTCAGTAGTAATGTGAGAAATTCTGCAATTTATGTGTATAACTTCATAAACAGCGCGGTAATGTTCTGTTATTACTGTGAAGTGGTTCAAAACACAACTTACAGATACCAAGATGAAAATTGCTTTGGTGAATAAGACTATATTGATGCTTTCAGGTATCTTTTAAAATCAGAACCTCAAAAGTTAATCATGGTTAACAATCTAAACATTAGTGCTGTCACCTGAATAATTGACTTTTGACATATACATATTTTAGAAGATTAATTGTGATGTTCAGCCAACATAAATATTCTGTGCCAAAAATAGCGTGCACTTAAAATGGGAAATAATTAAATGATAAATACGTGATCCAGAAATGTCTCGTGTTTAGTTTTTAATCTTACAAATGGTTCATATGAATTCAGCTGAATGGCAGAATTGCTTCAAGAGACATTCTGTGGTGTACCTCTACAATTCAAGGTAATGTCTAAGGCTTTAGTTGGAAAGATAGAGGGAGAAAACCCCTGACAAATCAGCTGCACTTATTTAGTGATTGAATAAAATAAATGTACAAAATAAATTAATGTATAAAACAAAATCATCGATAGTTTTGAGGTAACAGTACATCAAACTGATTTAAATTCATTCCCAAATTCTGGAACTTGGAGGGGTGGATTAAATGTATATGCACAGGCCATTCAAAGGTTTGATTTCTATCAATGAAGGCGTGGATATTTACTAAATTAGCACAGCTTTTTAAATGGCTCTTTTTCTTGCAGACATAATGATTAAGAAACACACGCATTTTTTCTTGCCAATTTAAACTATGTCTTCAAATGACTGGATTACATGTATGATTGTACACATTGTCAACGACGGTGACCCTTTACTTTCATTGCTCTCATTTGATGGGGTGTTTTTATTCACCTTCGTGCATGCCTCAAGGGCTGCTCGTACAATATGTATGAATTAAACTGGTCAGACCAAGTTTCTGACAAAGAAACTGGTACGGTGGAAATGTTAAATCCTCTCTAGTAGAATCTGAGAATCATTTAGGTTGGAAAGGACCTTAAAGTCATCGAGTCCAACCATTAACCTAGCACGGCGAAGCCCACCACTAAACTACGTCCCTAAGCACCACATCTACATGTCTCTTAAATGCCTCCAGGGATGGGGACTCCACCACTTCCCTGTTCCAGTGCTGGACAACCCTTTTGGTGAAGAAATTCTTCCTAATATCCAATCTAAACCTCCCCTGACCCAATTTGAAACCGTTTCCTCTTGTCCTATTGCTTGTTACTTGGGAGAGGAGACCTATGAATTCTCTGTGAACAAGGAAAACTACTTCTGTTTTCTTTTAGGTTGTGTGCCTGTATTTTAACGGTATTGTGGGTTTTGTCCAAATCAGTGGATGAAGTGACCGGATTAGCTTCACTTGCCTGCACCATCATATTCGTTTCCATGATGACAATACCACCAAGCTAGGTGCTCTCTCTCAACTTACTTTCTCCAGCTACAGTAAGTTGGGTTAAATGCTTGATATTTGGTAACATGTTGAGCCACAGTACTGTTCTGTCTCTGGTTGGTTTGCTCTGGGGTTATGACAGGTTCAAAGCTGGAAGCACACCTAAATTTTCCTCTGTGAATGTGTCTGTACTTTTTTGCCTGTACACAATGTTCCTTCAGTAGGCTTTGGAGTCTTATTTATTTATTTGAAATTTCTGAAAGAAACACCTATGTGGACTATTTTCTCATTATCAGCGAAAACCTTGTAGAGTTTGAGTACTGCAAGCATTGGGGGTATTTTTAGTATTAATCTCCCCTGTTTTGGCCAATGTTATTATATTGCTGCTGCCTTTCAAAGAAATGCGGCGTTGGTTTTTCAAAGAAAATGTACCATTAAATTGTAGATGTCATGGATGAAAGCACTGTAACTGCAAGAAAAGAGATCTGACATGCAAATATGTTGACGTCTAATTCCATTCTTGCTGAAGTCAATGGGAGATGTCAAATTGACTTCAAATGGGAATGGAAGCAAACTCAGGAGGCTGAAGTTAAAAATGTAAAGACCTTGCCATTTAATCAGAAATGCATACTCTTCTTCTGAAGCCAGTTAGTTTTACAAAGTAGCATTGCTTAAAAGTTACTGGTTTCAATTATTCATTTCATGACATTCAATGCAGTATTGCAGAGGAGTCACCTTCTGCTGTTCTAAAGGCAGCGGAGATGTGGTCCTGACAAGCAGTGAGCCCGCTCCGGGGACCCAATGTGGTTCCCATTAGGGGTGGCAGCGGGGTTCCCAGTCCCGCGTTTGGCCACTTGGGATCTTTAGTCAGAGGAACAAAATGTAGAGGTAGTTCACTGGTTTATGTTGGAATCTCCAGTTATTTCACAGCTGCTTCCTGATGATACTTTCATCTTATGGCTACGTAAAGCAACATCTCGTAACATCTTTTTTTTACAACTTTTTTTTTATCTTAATGGATTATTTTCAAGCAGGCACTTAGATCACTGCACAGGGTGTGTTACTTATGCAGGTGTGTGTAAGGCATCTTTATGTGTAAATACAGAGGGATTTCTTTTGTGTATTGTAGCTCGTTTGGTACTTGATTTTTAAATGTGTTAGTTTTACTTAAATATATAAAAGTATGAAGCTGTGCTGTTGCATTCTAGTGCATGTCAATGCAGCCGTTGTTTGGCAAAATAATGTTATCGAGGCTTAAGAAGCAGTAGCAATTTTTAAAAAAAGTTGAGCTTTTAATTGGAAGGTTTTGGTTTTTAGGAGAGCTCTGTGGCAGTTGAGCATGGTGCTTGTATTGTAGATATTACTTTGTGAGGGTGCAAAATACTTCCACTTACAGAGGGTATTTGAATCGAGTGAAGTTAGTAGGATTTGGCAGTAAATCCTCACGCAAGACCTTGCACATGCAAAGCAATGATATTGCTCTTTTAAAGCTGCTGAGCTTTTACTGACACCTTTTACTCCTGAAAGCATCACTTGAACAAACTTCCAAAAACTGTTTTAAACCTGTGGCGTATTTACTTACCAGAAACAGATAGGGCTTTCTTTGCTAAGAAAGTTAAACACTGCTGCTTAAAGCCCTGATAAAATGTACAGACCTCCTTTGAAAGAGCTGAGATATACACTCTGAGACCAAAGATGTACACTCTTCCTCTGCTTTCAACCTCCTTTTCTCCTTAACGGTCCTTTCATTAAATTCTCCTCAACAGCCCGATATATCCTCTGCATTCGTGGCAAGATACAGCAGTCTTACAGGAGACACGGTTTGTCTTGTCTCACTTGTGTACACTGTATTAAAGCTGGGGCTGTTACTGCAAGGTGCTGGGCACTTCTTCTGAAACGCAATACTGTTAAAGATGTCTGCCGCTGTTAGGTAATATATTTCACTTCAAATTAGGTATGTAGGAACCTTTGCGTGCTATAAGTTTATCTAAATGTTGTCTTATGTCTTTTCCATTAAGTGAGCAATTTTTATTTTTATTTTTAACAAATGGTTTCTTTTAGTATATGTTTTTTTGTTTCCACTCCCTCAAAAAGTGACTATTGGACGGGGGGCAGAATCTTCCAAAAGTAGTAAGGATTTAGTTACAAGTTAAAAACCAAGAGTTTGCTCAATTATAGGTATGCATTTTGTGCCAGCATAACCAGATCGGTTGATTTGGAGTTGACCTTTGCGGAGAAATGATCCAAAGGCTGTCAAATGAGTAGGTGGTGTCAATTTTCCACATTCAGGCGTGACTGTGAAATGTTTGTGTTTGCCTTTGCATATCACCGCCCTTCCATTTTCGTGAAAATACGAGCCTGTTCCAGTTCTTCCCAGAGGTGAATCATGGTCAGGTAGCAAAAGCCTTGCTGAGGAGACTTGATTTGTGGTGGCACTGTGTGAAAGTGCCTGCCATGGCAGAGCCGGACCGTGGAGGAGGTGCTGAGTGATGATGTTTCCTTCTGCGGTTCGGAGCAGCGCATCCGTTTTAAACTATAGAAAATAGGGACTGTAACCGTGATAGTATTGAGTATTAATGACTGACTGTTCCAGCTGAAAGCCTGTTAAATTCACTCCCAGTTTGTCAGTGATGGGTGTGTGATCTGTTGGCACACAGTATAGAAAATTAACGACCATCTCTGTACGTGCTAACTTGTAGGATCCTGGTTAAAGAAGGGTTATGGTAAATTACAGTTTCCTGAGGGGGAAAATAAATAAGATTTGCTTCACAAAATTAATCTCATTATGCATATTTGAAATTACCCCAAAGTGTGCTTGGAATTTCTGTTTCGAAATGACTTGCTTGCTAAAACAGATAAAATCTTCAGATTCATAAAGCTGCCACTAAATGTTAAAATACACTTTTGAAAGAATACAGGCTAAAGAAACTTTGAATGGGATCTCAAACAGGCAGCGTTTTTGAATGTCACAGATGATCAAGAACATGATAACACTGAGTTTTTCATTTTGAGATGATGAGAACTTCTCTATGTTTGGGTTTTTTTTTATACCTAAGTGAAAAGAGATTTGACTGAGCCTTGAAATGTGTCACATACAATTCAGTGATATTTATCTCTTTAAATTGCTTGCCTCCTTTGTTCTTTGTATGAAAGAGGGATGCAGATCTGCAACCAGTTTTCAGCACTGTGAGTGAACTGATCTCCATTTGGTGTCTCCAGCCCCGTGAAGTGTCTGTGATTTCAGAGGTGGCTGTTTAGCTACTCTTAAGTGAGTGTTTACAGTACAAATACTTAAATTCTTCCCAACAAGAGTCACTCATGAAAGCTAATTCTAGTCTTCCAGCATTTGGTTGATGCTGTCAGTAACAAATGCTTTTTAGGAGAAGAATGAAAGAAAACATACTCATTTACAGCAAAACAACAGAAAGTATTTTTTTAATAATAGGAGCAGGAGCTTGGCATTGACTGTCAGAAACATCCCCTGCGCAGAGCCCCAGAGAAGGGCCCTGCCCCATGCTAAGGAGAACGTGTGAGCTCCGTCTCCCTTCATAGGCGAGGACCCTTGCACCTGCCATGCCATACAGTAATACACTGAATCACTGGAGAGAAAACAGCTCCCAAACGTCTTTTCTCAGCACCAGGGTTGGGGCTTTTATTTCTCCTCTGCAGTGCATTGGGCAGAAGAGGGCTTCCCAACACAGCTCAGGACACCTGTGGGTTTCAAGAAACCATTTTAGCACACGTGGTTGACTCGAGACGGGAGATTTTTTTTGGTTCACCCTCTTTTGCCCTGCCTTTTGTAGCAGGGAAGGTGACAGATCTGCTGTGAAGGCTTGCTGCCATCCCAAGGAATCTGTCTGGTAAGCTTTTGGCTGGCTTGCTCCTCTGGGAAAGAGGATGATGCAATATTTTTTTGTCTGAACTGAAAAGGAACTTGTCCTTTTTTTGCCTTGTATGTATCCAACTTGAAGTGACACTCTCAAATCTTTCTCTCTCTATGAAAACAAAATGTAGTTGACTGGAGGATTTTGGTTTAAGCTGTCAGAGTGCATGGGTTGAATTCTCACACTCTACTTGTTCTCATAGCCTCGGCAGAGTCCTCCACAGGATTGCATTTTCTACCAAACTGCCTCTGTTAGACAAGGGAACTGTGGTTCCCTTGTATCCCCTGGGTATATCACCATCAGGGTCATCACCTCTTAGTGTTTCTAGAAGAATGTTGGCTAAAATGAACGGTGGCAAAACACCTGGCACAGATGTCATTTTGATCATCTGGATATTTAGAATGTTTTGTGCAGCTCCAAGATTTCAAGTGCTCTCTTCCCTTTCCTGTAATTGAAGCCAAAAAGCAGAAATATTTGTGGTGGGTTTTTTCATTTTTTTTTTTCTTTTTTCACTCATTTTGTTGTGGTAGCAACCTGTTATTCTCAGGCTAGTTTTCCTTCCCCCTCACTGCCCGCCCCCCCTTTTTTTTTTTTCTTTTCTTTTTTTCACTTGTGTGTTTATGGGGTTTGGTTTCTTTTTTTCCCTCCCAGCATAACCTCTTAGTGACTGTGAGCACTGCATCTGAGCTGTGTGCCTATAACAGATAATGATAGGCATTAATAAAAAAAATTAATCTTCTCATTTGCGTGAACAGGTGTGACAAACAGCTGAATTGCGAGGGGATACTGAAATGCGAAGGGAATACAGAAATGCATACAGTTAAGGATGTTTACAGAAATCCAATTTACTAATGAGCTGGAAAACCCACACAATTTCTTTTATTTAAAGCACAGAAAATAATTTACACTAAGCAGGGCAGATCTGAAAGACGTTGTAGACTGCTCACCATTGTGGAGCTGTGCATTTAGCAATGTATCACAATATGTTGCTCTCATAAGACAGCAGCCTAATTACTTTCCCAAAGGCAGTCAAGGATGTTTGAAGCTTCTTCTAGTTTGACATCCATGATGAGTTTTGAAAGACAGAATTGCAGATAACGTCAAGAAAAATGCATGTATTAATTTTAATCTCCATATTTCGCCATGTGGAGTACTTTCTTCCCCAGCATCTCGTTACTGTTGTTTAATGAATGCAAAGAGCCCGATGTCTCGCTTGACATCATAGCCGTGGCTGTGGAGCGGTGCAGCCGGACTCAGGGAGGAACTGACGTGTGAGAGGTGGTCTTCCTTTGGCGCCGACCCCCGTTAGGGCTGACAACATGACAGCCTGTAGCATTGTTTTTCCTACTCTCGCCTTATGACCACAATGCTTTATAGTGTCCTTGAGAATGTCTTTTTTTTTTTCCTGTCCTGCTGTCTTTTTTTTAGGCACTGTTATTAGAAAAGAAAAATTATTATAGTAAAAAAAAAACCCATCCTTTTAATACAAAAACCTAATATAAACTATGTTGCCCTACATCAAGAAGTTGCTAATTGACTAGCAGAATAAAGTACTGCATGAAGAAAATACAAGCAGGAGTTTTGACAGTAATGTAAGTTGTAGGTAAATTATTGTATGTTCCTCAAGACACTGTACTAATAAAGTTGAATTCAAGTACCCTTAATAATGCTTAAGTAAAATTCACTTCATTTTATACTTTCTGCATGTATCTAGTAGTTTCTTCACACAGCTTGGATGTGGTCCATGTGATTTTGAAGTCTTCTGCTTTGTTTTTAATTGGGTCTGTGTTTTTTGTTTGCTTGTCTGTTTGTTTTGACACGCTGCCTCAGTGTTCTGTGATTAATTTGGCAGTGAGCTGAGTTCTGGTTTCTGAATTTGTGGCCGGCAGAAGCGATGGCTGTACAAATGTAAAGTTCGTGATCACACTCTCCGTGGGGACATGAAGCCAGCCTCGTCTTGTTAATTAGGACTGGGGGGAAGGGAAAAACATACTCTGATGGCACAACTTCCATTCCTAATGCTTGTCCCATCCTGTGGCTTTTTTTACAGGGGAACTTTTATGTGCTGGGGAGCAAGTGGGCAGGCTGAGGGAGCAACCGGAGGAAAAAACCTCTTCTTTCCAGGTTGCAAACACTACTAATAAACATCTCCCATCCTTCCTCCTGTCTCCCACAGTGCTGTATCTGAAGCCAATTACGCCTCCAAAATTTGCATTTCTTCATACATATCAAGTTGATAGGTACAGATGGGGCAATGACACAGTGCTTTGTAGGGCAGCTGCTGCGTGGTGGTGATGGTGGCTTGGCCTGGGCCCAGCAGGGAATCTTTCTTCAACTGTTGGGTCTGAGGGGATCATTCTTCTGGCCCCAGGGTGACCCAGCTACATTGAATCGGAGCTGGTTTCAGCGTTTACCTTTCCATACAGGTCTCAGCTGTCGTGTAGAAGAGCCGGTGGATGGCTGTTACCATGGGGTCAGAGCCTGACCGATCTTAGAGGACAGTCTCAGTGCCAGTTGTAGGCAGCGTGCTGTCAAAAGCCCAAGTTACACCAGAGAGAGAAAAACACGACTTCTTCCAGTCTTGGTTCTTGGGATTGCAGGAAGTGCAGCGTTTCTTTAGACAATAATATTTATGTTCAAGAAGCTGGGGTCCCTTCAAAGGCTAAATGTGTGTATATTTTGTGCATTTGACCTTTTAGCAATGGCAAATAGAGTCACGCTTTTTTATAAAATACATTTGTCTCGGCAGTCCTTGACCTGGGCTCAGTATATGAAAATGTACTAGCAGAGCTATATCCCCACAGGATCAGAAGAGGGACATTGGAAGTGAGGGAGAAAATGAAGAAAAATGTACTAGTACTTGTGCTATAGAATAGCATAGCAGAAGCTACCTTCAAGCTGTGAAAGTTCTGCTTCTTACCAAAGACTTTATGCATGGTGGATAGAGGGTACTGTCTACCGCGCTCTGACCGCGAGTGGGCAGCGCTCTCTGGGCTAGGTGGTGATGTAGGTCTCATCACCACGGTATCCTTCATGTTCAGTTGTTGTTGTTTACAGTGGAGACCCAGGCAGATCATTCATCATCATTTAATAGGATCGGAATCGGGATGTGCGCTGGCAGGCGGTGAATCGGCACGTGGGGGTAAGGTGTTCTGCAGAGTCGCAGACCGCTGGTCTGCGGAGGAGCGCTGCCTCTCTCTCCTTCACCTGATTGTTTAATACTCTGTCAGCCCAGGGCTGCTGTGTCTGTGGTCTTTATCCTTTGGTTTAAAGAAACAGAGATGTTGCCGAATGTAACTTAAGTACTTCGTTACAAGTGTGTGGTATTTTAGGAGTACTTCTGCATTGGGAGGAAGAGAGACAAATTACCTGAGTCTCTTAAACTTCAGATATTAACACGTCAAATTAAAAATATCTGCATCATTTCTGTTGTTGTGTGCCCTCATAAGGATACATTTTGCCCTTGCAGATAGGGAGCAATAATATTTCTTTCTCTTTTCTTCATGAGAAACCTCCTGTAGTAACATGGCCAGCTTTAACGAGATCTCATAAAAATATGCCTTTTCTTCACAATCTTTTCCTCCAGGAATCTTCTATTGATTGTTCTGTAGACAAAAGAGGGAACTAAAGAGTTGCCTTGCAAGAGCACTGTACAACATAAGGAGACTTAAGGGAGATCCTGAATGCAGTTTTCTGAATATCAACAGTGGGGTCAGGGGGCTTGGTTCTTCATATACTTGAAAACAATAAATGCAGTTCATAAATTTGGGAGCAGCCGCTCCCTGCAAAAATATAAAATTGGCTGCGAATTTGAAACCTAGTGATTATTTCATTTTTAACATTTATGTTGCTTAAAATTGGTTGAGTAGTTTAATAGTAACAAGGTTCTTCTAGAGTATAATTAGTTCAAAATTAGTTCAAAACTGTCAATGTTTGATAAAATCATGCTGTGTTTAGGCCTGCAGTTGGTACTGGAAAGACTAGCCTAGTATTTCGGTCAGAGATCAGTCTTTTCTGTGCAGGACCACCATGTTCAGGTGAGTGCATAGTTTCTAAAAACACATCCGAGAAATAAACGGGAGTATTTGGAAACCTGTGATGACAGGAAAAGAAAACACCGTGATGTGTTTAGGAGAAATTCTGCTGTACAGGCTTGTGTCAGGACCTACAATACAGTTCGCAATTTTTAATTTTTCTTTAAGCTACCTGTATGTTTGTGTAATTCTGTTTGGAATTCGTGGAATGCTGTTTGGAGAATTATGTTTTAAAGGATGTAGCCAATAAAAATGGCACTAAAGTACGTTACTAGAAAGTTAACTTTTAACAAGCAGCACTTGTGAAAGGTTGGGTTTTCTATGGAGTTTTCTTTCTTTCCTTCTGCAAAATAGGTACTGCCTGGTTAAATTGAAGTGATTGCAAAGAATATATTGGAAGCTTTGGGTTTCTTGTCAGCGATTGACTTATTGCAATCATCCTTTTTGCTTGGTTCTCTTTGAAATATATACTTGTATTAGGATGTTTGTATTTGGAAAGCTGAAATCTTTGTAACATATGAACTTTTCACCTTGGAGGTTACACGTGTTAAGCTTAGGAGACATAGACTATGCTGTGATAGTCCTTTCTAGTCATGTTTTTTGTTTCACAACAAAGTGTTTATCTAGCCAAAAAGGAAGCCTAAGTGGGGAAAAAAACCCTGTAGCTACATTGCAAGAAAAACTGGCGAATATAAGGGGATGGGAAGTTGTCATACCCACTTTATTATTAAGGGAGTAGTTCAGGATGTGTTCTCTTTCC
>NW_009633793.1:40367-58499 GCF_000690535.1 Cariama cristata
ATAAGAACACTTTATTTCATTTCTTTCATCTTAAATATTGTGAAGAAATGAGAGCTGTTGGGAAAATTTTGAGTAGACATCTGAAGGACAATTCAGCTTTGACTGTTACCCTATTTGAATCACTCAGTCTTAAAGGTTCTGATTTATTTTTTTTTAGACAGAAAACTTACCTATTTTGCAATGTTCTTTCGCTTGCAGAGAAACAGAAAAGATCGCTTTTGAGTGAAAGCTATGACAACCAAATAGCTGCCGTCATGAAACCTGCCTCTAGCCAAAATGAAGGAGGAGGTTTTGTATATTTGCTTTAAACCCATATGCCCTCTTCCATTCCCTTTTTCTTTCCTGAGCAGAAGATTTTGCTTTATAGTGATAAGGACATTGTCAAAATGAAATGTTGGAGGTGGCTTCATTGACAAGGGAATGGGAGTTGTGCCTTTGAATCCCTTCAGGAAAAACGGGAAACTGAACCCAAGTCTTCCATTCTCTGAGTGAGAGCTCTGATATTTTTACTTTTACCCTCTAACAAGGCTCGGGAGCAGCAATGATTTAAGAGAAAATGTCAAATACTGGTGCCTTTTCGATAGAGCCTGATTATAGTGCTGCATGGTAAACTTTCTAAAGACAGGATCGATCATCTGAAGGAGACACACAAGGATCTCCATTTCTGCTTCTCCAGGGCTTGTCTGTGAGTGCTGAGCTGTTTAGCGCAGTCACAACTGCTGTGTCCCAAGGCATGGGCGGTGGTAGAGCTGTCAGCAATGAAGGGAGTTTGATGTAAAATAACATGCTTCTGAAACACAAGTGTGCGTGGCTGCTGCCTAGCACTTCCCAGGAGTTTTCAGGAAATCAGTTTTGTGTTTACCTTCATCCTTCTGTGAACCTGACTTTTAATGAGGGGTTCTACAAGTGCCCTACTTACCATGGCGTTTTTCTTCCTCGCTCCTGGCCAGTTGCAGTATTTTGAAACTGGGGACCTCTGTGGACCTTCCAGACAGTTCTTCAGATGGCTTTATGTGTATTTTGCTGGGGCAGATAATACTAGCACTTTACCAGACATAACTAAAACTTCCTAATTTTCACAGTGGACAGGCAATCAGGGATGAAATAAGAGAGCTGCCTGAAGCCTCATCTCTATCAGGGCTAGCAACAGAATCCAGATACCTTGGTTTTACATCTGTTGTAAAGGTCATTTTTAAATATTGTGGCCTTCTAGTGTACCTGCATAGAATTTACTTCAGTGAACTCGTAATTTTTCCTTTTGATAAGGAATTGTAAGAATGAGTACCTCAAATATTTTATGCTATTCCTAAATTTAATCACAGGAGTCTGAGAATATTTACTGATCTCATTGAAGAGAGAAACAGTGTAATGAAACGAACCATAGAGCACAGACTCTGAAGTAACACCAATCCCTACTGTTTTCAGTCCATGGAAGTGCTGTAGGAGGTCCCTTCAATGCAGCCGTGCCTGCAGGTGAGTGCTGGCACATGTGAACATTAATTCTCTGAATAGGCTTTCCTAGAAAACTAGTGAAGGAGGAGAAAGACTACTTGTACAATTTGTTCATTTCAAGGCAATTTTTGGCTTAGTGTTATGCTTTAACAACTTTGGTAAAGACTGAGTTATGTTGGCTGTACGCTGGTAATCTACTCTCTGAAAATACTTTCTAGAGTGTGCTTCCTGACCTCAGTCTTCATCGTAGCATCAAGACTACTCTGCATTTCAACTGTATACTGCCTGTGTTCCTGCAACCTGATCTTTTGACAATATTATTCCAGCTTCTGATTTGCATGGCTTGATTTGGTTTGCTTTAAGGTGGAGAGAGGCTTTTAAGAGATAGCACTGGGCATTGGTTTCCGTATGGTTTTTCTTCAGCTGTGTGCATCCCTTCGAAGCTCTTTAAGTTGAATGTGAACAATTAACACTTAACTTAAGCATAGGTAGCTTTGAGTGCATTTCTGATCTGCTGGTTGAAGCAAACTTTTACACAAAAGATAACAACGATGGAATTCTAGCCAGCTGTCTCCCAGCATGAAAGTTTCTTGTGGATCTGTTTCAGTAGCACACAGCATCTGTTGCATTTTAAAGGTGAAACTTCAGTTCTCTTTGGTTTGTCGACCTGTCATATGAAACGTTCTTCTGTGTGCCCTAATGAATGTGGTTAATATTTGATAGCTTTGTTTGCCTGTAGTATCAAGCTTCAGGAGTACAATTGGAAATGTTATAAACCGGGGGAGAAAGCGTGCATTTTATATGGCGCATTCCAGTTATTCTACAGTTTCCATCTTATGGCAAATCTTCCTTTCCAACCCTCCACTCCAGTAACAGCCTTTAAACTTTTAGTAAGCAAGCATAGCGCAGAAGCTGTATTTTGTATGTCTTGCTGCACATGCACAGAACTGTATATCGGCAGATGAGAAGCTTGGAAAGTGACACACTCCTTACTATAAGTAGAAAACAAATGCAAACCCACGTGATTGTGACCCGCCGTGAAAACGTATTCCAAGAATGTGTGTTAGCTGCAGTCAGAAAATAAGCTGTCGCAATATCACATAGCAGAATAAATGAACAATGAACTGGTTCAACAGAATGTTTTCCTATGACTGGAAGAAGCCTTGGTGATTGTAAGTGCTGTGGAGGAGGTCATTGCAAGTTGTGATGTATCTGTCAAGTACAGAGGAAATAACCTAGTGAGTGATGTGTCTAAACACATGGGAGGGTGTGGGTAAGGGGCTGTTCAGAGTTACATTATTTAGCTTGCTTTGTTGAGATCCCTGCCTACATTCAGTGATAGCCATTCAAGTTTTTCTTCATATCTTTATGTTTTTGTTATTTTTGTTAAGGATAAGTAAGTCACAAAATATTTTATCAAAACATGTACAAGTATAGCTTTCTGTACTGGCAGGTTTCTGTATAAATTTATATTGATGATTTGAAAGCAGAGCTGAAAGCAGGTGTTAAATTGACCCTGCCTGAAAAAAACACCTGCAACATTATTCTGGTAAAGTGACAAGGTAGAGCTGATGTTCTAGATCACAGCATCGATCACATGAGCAGCTGGCATTAAGACCGCGCTTCCTGAGTTCAATAGTGAAAAGTTCAGCAGGTCGTTGTTGAAATTTGACAAGGTAGAGCTTGGTCACCAAATGTATGAGAACTGTAGAAGAAAAAGGATATATCTTACTACAACCATGCTCTGAAAAACAAATGACTGTGGACTGTGACTTTAGAGTTAGGTAATAATTTTTTTAAAGTTAAGCGTCTCAAAACATTGGTGGTCATTATATTTAGTGAGACAGTATTACTTCAAATAACCTTGTCTAGCTTAAATCTGTAAATACACTTTTAAAATTAGGCTAGATATGTTGAGTGTTGAAGAAAAAGTTCTCGCATTTATGATCGTGTAAGTTTGCTGGATGTTTGCGTCTCATGGCCTCTCTGCACAGTTAGCACCATTGGCTCTCTGAGGTGCTTTCGTTACTACGCTTGCGAAAGAAAGTTACTTAGGAAAACCCAGTCTACAAAACCTGATTAATACAAAAGCAGGTTTAATTAATTTAATTTCTTCATATAATTTTCTTGAAAATCAGGATATTCCAAGTTCAGAATGTGCTCTCAAAGTAGTATTATATACACCCAGTTCGTGAGGAAAATCCAGGCATTCTGATACATTTGTGGTTCCCTGACAAATTCAGAGTATGTAAAATCAAGATTCTATTGTTTTAAAGATGTTACCTTCAAAGTTCTAAAAGAAATTGTCAAATTTGAACTGAATGTAATAACTGCAATATTTAGGTGTCTCTGCGCTGTGGACTGGAGTATAGATGAGAAGTACCCGAGCTAAAGCAAAGTATAAACGCCAGCCTGTGTTTGATGTCCTACAGGTATGTTACGTTAGGCTCCTCTGGCATTGTCGCTGCTGCCATCCTGTCAGCCCCTCAGGAAACGGCAATGAAAACCTGTACTTCCTAGCCTTTCATATTCCCTAGATTGAACGGATTTCTTACATACGGTCACCGGTGATTGCCACCTGTGGTTAGTAGTGAAATCCCAAACGCTGCTGTTCTCCTTATTATTCCTCTGTAGTCAGTTTGCATTATTGCTCTCTACTTGTGCATCCCCTAGACTCAGTCACGTGTGGGAATGCAGAGCCTGGAGGAGGGATGCTGAGAGCAGAAGGGGTTCTCGCCATCAGCAGGGCTGAGAGACCACAGGGAGATTGCAGTATTTGGGTTACACGAGACAGTTTATCGGCAAGCCAGCCAGCTCTTGATAAAAAGATATTTTTTTTCATGGTAATATTTCATGAGCTGTCGCTTTCATACCCTCTGTTTCATAGTAGGCGTTTGTAAGCTTGAGATTTGAAATAAATAGCAATTTTTTTAAATGTTATTCAAAGAAAATGTCATTCCTTAAGACTCTGAAAAGCTATAGGAGGGATAGGTCCCACAATCCGTACTGTCGAGAGTAGAACAGAACTGTTTACGTTTTGTTCAATAACTGGGAAATTCTGGAAGGGGCTGTGTGGATGGGTGGAGGTGTACGTGCGTATGTGGATTTGATCTGGTCTGCTAATTTTTAGTCCTTTAAGAACCTAATAATACATGGAATTGGATTGGTGTTGAATTCTTGAAGAGGAGAAAAATAGCAGAGGAAAACAGAATTTTTTCATGATTTTTGCCTACTGTTAGGTTATTTCTTGAGGTTAGAAAGTTGTCCAGAATGTGCTTAGCCAGAGCTGTTCCTGGTGTCTCTGATACTAACTCTGCTTGTTTCTTCATCAAGTGGGCAGCCTTTGTTTCAGCCTCCTCTCTATGTATGTTTTTTTTTACTAATAGATCTTTTGAACATTACACAGTGTCACAAAAAAAAAGAGAGAAATTTTGGCAGCTTTAGCCCTGTCGAATGTCACTTGTGCTCAGATTTGAAGAAAGATGGCCTTCATGGCAGGAGAAGAACATCAAAGCTAACAGTCCTGCACTGGTACTGACACCTTGTTTTGTGATGGAGTTAGTCAAGCCTTCGTTTTAACTTGTCAAAGCACTCCCTGTGTCGTTCAGTGACAAGGGAACTATATTGGAAATGAGAGGTATGTGACCACTAGAAGCAAAGAAAGAGATAAAAAGAAACATCAGTAGAGTTAAATCCTATTTAAACTTACAATTCCGGTTGATAGTGCATGGGCAACTACTCCAGAGGAGAACTCCTGGAGTGGGTATTTGTATGCATAATACAAAATGGGAGTTGTTAGCCTGATGCAAGCAGAAAGATATACAAAATGTGCATGGGCTGTAGGTTGTAAGGCAGTTTTTAGCATGATAGAAAGAAATTTGAGTCATATTTAAGTGATTAGAATTGCGTGAATAAGCTTGTATGTTGCATGAAGTGATAAGTAAAATGTCCAAACACAAACTGCTGTGGAAACGTGTATAGGCAGCTGTTGTTCCAGATGCCTAAGGTGGCTCAACCACTGAGTGTCTTTTCATAACCTTATCATTGCTATTGTTTGCAGAGCTCTCACCTAGGATCAAGAGCACTAAATCAAAAGCCAGGATACTCTAAGAACAGGTGATGGGCTTTTCAGATGAATGTGACTTAGGGAGCAGTACGCTAAGTAGAAAATCCGCTGCGTTTCTCCAAGGAAACCTTCAGAAAACCTTTCTGAAAATCTTCAGAAAACAGGCACTCTTAAAATGTCCCTTTGTATAACTGGGTTGAGAAACCTGGTTGCAGTTGTAGATCTTGAGACTATAGAAATCAGACTGCAAGCTTTTGAAAACACAACTGGCAATTGCTTTTTGGTTTTGTTCCTTTCGGTGAGGTCTTTGTACATGTGCAATGGCGGGGGGGCGGGGGGCAGAGAGAATTTCACTTAGCAGCTGGAAAGAGGAGAAGTAGAATTGGAGGGAGAAGAGGCCTCCGACTTCCATTATTGGGAAGAAATAGCAGCCCTATATCAGATAGGATTCATTAAAGCTGCTATGAAAACAGAGTTACTGTTTTGAAGAGAATAACTCCTTTCTGACTCATCTTTTGTATTTGTCTTGCACAAACTGCCTGTGGTTTAGATAGATCCTCTCTGAGCAGCGAGATGGACTGAACGACCTCCCAACACCTCTTTTGTAATATGATAGACTGTTGCTGGCATGAGGAGCGATAGAATTGAACGTAAAGAAATAACTGCCTTGATGATGAAAATTTGCCGCGGTGGAGCATAGGCGGATTTAAGTCTTGGAATACACAACAAAATAGAGAGCAGGTATTATTCAGAAATCCAGACAGCACAGCCCTTGCCTCCCCAGTATGATCATCATTTGCCCGTGCTGTGAGCAGGGACATTATTCAGAGCTAGTGGATCCTCGATCTTTAAGCCTACGTACCCCGATGCACTACCATACATTACAGCAAATCTGAACATAATCTTGCTACGCTGGGTTTGCGTTGTGCTTGAACTAGTCAGGACAAAGTATGTATGGCTTTACCTTAGGTTTCTGTCAGCTCAGGTGTTCCGAGGGTGGTATAGACACAGGCTGAAGGAAAATTTTTGTAGGAGAAAAAACCACAGGAGGTAAAAAAGACCTTATTCACATTGGCGAGAGAAAGAAGAGATTAATTCTGGGTTCTTTTTAAAGATAGTTGTTTGAATCGACTTCCAAGGCTTCGGCTACTTGCAGGCACCCCAACAGGGAAGGGTTAGGCCACGCAGGCCAGAAGAAGATTGAGTGTTAAATGCAGGTGAACGTTACGGACACCTCTGCGTTCGATCACCTAGAATTTTCAGCTTGGTAAAAGCATCTCTGTGAGGGTCGGATAGGTGCTTTCCCTGATGTGGAGGGACCCTGCCAAGAGTGGGAGAAACGAAGAGTTGTTTTCAGAACCAGAAGCCCGAAGTTCCTATGTTCCCCTTTCCTGGCTATGAAGTATTCACACAGAGATGGCAATATTTAAATGCAGTTGTTAAGATGTTTTAAAAAGAAACTGGTACCAGGACCTCCTGATTACTGCTAGTAGCTTCTATAGTGCAGTACACAGATAAAAAGATAATTTAGCAATAGTATAATTTTCAATTTAACTGTAAGACTTATTTTTTCTTTTAAATGCATTTACCTCCTACTCTGCTATAGAATTGATACACTACATTCCTTTTCTGCTTGCCATCCCAATATCCAGGTCTGCCTTGGAAACATGCAAAGACAAAATTGTTTGCAAGCAGCTCTGAAGGAAAACAATTTTAGGTCAAACCTTTTACTAAAATATCCTGCATAGCTAAACATATTATTATGTTAGGGGAAACTATGGGGAAGCTGGGACTGGAAAAGAGATAATACAGTCATTAGCTGAAGCAGAACATATACCTGGATTTTTCTTGTTAAACAGTCTCAGTGTTTCAAAGTTTCTCACGCACATGCTTATAAAAGATGGGTGAATGATGAAAAGTATTGTGGAATACCACAAAGGACATGTGTGACAATAGTATTAGCTGTCAAGTTTTAAAAGTGTATTTATTTCATTTTAGATGTGAGAAGCTAAGGAGAAGGAACTTTAGAAGGTTTGTGTCAGGAAATAACTTCTGTGAAGGAGAACCTGCATTTGGCATAGTATATTGTCATTTTGTTTTCCTCATAAAGAGTAGATAAAAATAGCTTGAATTTTGAAATATTATCGTCATTCGCAATGAGTAAAAGTAGACTTCAAATTGATGAAGTAAATTTATTTCAGATCCTAATCAGTAAACCTTTTACATATAATTCATCCTGTTACACTTGTTCATGCTTAACAATTGAAGTAATTGTATTTTAATTTAAAATGTTACAAGAAGTTGAGATTTGACATTTAGGATACACAAGTGTCAGAGACTGAGGTTATCACTGATTTTTGTGCAAATGCACATAAGCATTGGGACTTCACCAAATTTTATTTCTCATTTCTGTCTTTTGGTATTTCATTAGTGATTGGGAAAATACTTAAACAGTCCACCTGCATTTCACATCAGATATTTTCCAATAAAGATGTCAAATAAATGGTTTTCATTAACTTCAATATGTATTGAAGTTAATGAAACAACAGGTATAAAGTCAATGAGTGGGAGAAACAATGGGAAATCGGGAAAAATATATTGGAGTAATTTCAAGGGAAAAAAAAAGGCAGAGAGAAACATACCAGTGTGGATAATATGCATAGTGATAATTATGAAAATAATGAATTGTGCTTCTATTTTTCAGGTTCATTAGAAACATCTTGAGTATAAAACCTCTGTCATTCTTTTCTTGAGAGCTGTCGCTGACGCGTCAGTGCTGTATTTTGCAGGGCTATAGTCCTGCAGCCTTACAAGCTGTTGGCAGCGGCAAGGTTTCTCAGTGAGCTGCTTGTGTATGCCACCCTTCACCCTCCGTGGATGGCAGTACATGATGGGACTTAACCGCCCTGTGCTCTCAGATTTCTTTATCCATAGCACACATGATTCCAGCAAAGGCTCCAAATGGGCTACTCTAAATAATCAACTTACTTGTTAAAATAGAACTGATGGACTCCAGTGAAGTCAGATGATGATGATAGCACCGTCCTTGTATGCACTCTCTTTGATAAAAAAGGAGATGTATTTATATTTAATACCCCTGAATTCTTCCATGTCTTGCACCTCCAACACAGAAGAGACTATAAATGTCAAACAAACAGCCTGACAATTAGCAGTGTTTGGTCAGTTCCTGAGGTAGGACGAGCTATCACGTGGACTAGTGGATGTCCTTCAAGGTACCCCTGTTGCTGATAAAACAGTAAGTGCGGTGTCCTGTCCTAGGGCTTAAGTGTCGTTGTGTGTTGTGGCTCATACTTGTCTCACACCTTTTGAATGCCCCAATCAACGCTGCTCTTCTCTCTCTCATCTGGGATTTTTAGATGATATAAGATGCTTCTTATCTACAATATGTCTCCAGCTAACAATTTCATTCAGTGAAGGGCCCCTGTCTTGTGACACTGCAGCTGTTCGCAAGCCCCGTTCCACAGTGCCAAAGTACGCCATGTCAGCTGTCAGGTTCCTGCGCTTACTGCTGAGGCCTCTCGTCTACCCGCCAATTCCTAAACAATTATTTGTACTTCTAGTATGTTGTATACGCTACTCTTTTATCTGATGTTTTGAACAGTATATCCAGAACATCTGGTACTTCCTGGGTGTGTATTGGATGTAGCAGAGAACAGTATTTGTACTCCCAAGGCTGGCATGGGCAAATGGCAGCATACGGGGGGTGAGCAGTTTCTGTGAACGTTGCCTTTCTGTAAATGAAGCCGTGAATCTTTCACACCTATGGACGCACACCAAACGCCAGGTACTGAGTGTACCTGTTGGTGTTTGCTAATCTACGTGTGTAGCCACCTATGTTATTTTCTCATAGAATTTCATTTTCATTTCCACCAATTTTAGTTCATTGGATGTTTTTCCTTGTAGGATTTTGGATTCCTTGTAATCATCATGTTTGAACACTGTCCGCTCTCCACTGTGTTTGAGAGACGGGTGCCTTTCTTTTTGGTCTTTTGGTAAACATTACCAAGGTTTATTTCTGTACTATCGACTCATTTTCACTGAGAAATCTGGTTCTGTTTGTCATCAGGGTTTCTAAAAGTTCTGATATCAGTTATTGCTCTTTAGCTTTATATTTGCTGCATTTATACTTTGTGCTTATACTTTCTGTTTGATTCGTTGTTATGTTTCTGGGTTTTTTTTTCCTTCATTGAGAGCATTTTTTGGAGCAAATTTCCTTGAGAGAGCATGTTCTTATATTTAGCCACTTTGCCTGAATTAAAAGAAAATACTGGAAATAACAAATTCTTTAGAACAAGCCTCTCTAAAGATACAGTTCCCAAATCCCAGCCTCCAGTAGCTTAGATCTGCAACTCCTCTGCTTCTGTTAGACTAGAGAAAGCAAAGCAGAAAGATTGGATGTAAAGAACAAAGTATTCCTGGATTTTGTTTTTTCTTCCTTTGTTTTGTTTTGCTTTCATCTAAAAATAGAAGTTTCTTCCTTTTATGTGGGTTGTATTCAGAGCAACAGAGGACATTAGTTAATTCAGACTTATGCTGAAGGGATCAAATCAAGTTGTATGTGGAGGGGACAAGAATTTCTTTAGATCAGAAATGAAAATCTGTAACTTGCAGTCTGAGAACAGGAAGGAAAGTTTCCAGGCATCTGTGAGGACTACCATCTCAAAACATATACAGTATAAGGAAAGCCTTCAAAGAATTGAAAAGATTTATCAGGTTAAAAAAAAAGATATTATTATCAGGTATTTTTGGGTGTTGGAAAATGTTGATCTCCAAAGCTTCTGTCCTGTACATCCAGAGAGAGCAAGGGGAGCAATGAAGAAGTCAGAAGCAGGTGGAGGTAAATGTAGTTGGAAATGCCCAAAACACAACACATTTCATAGACGCTTCTGTCTGTCTGTAGATCTACTGCATTTGAACTTCAGAAAGTACTTGGTATGCTCTCACATGAGGAATTACTAGTAAAACTACAAAAGATAATGATTGAGTATTGTTAAGGGAGTGGGAAACTGGCTGGAGCAGTGATAGCAGCAGTGTGATAGGAACCGAACTTCCAGAGGTGAAAGAGGTCGTTTGAAAATAGAGAAAATAGTCCATTAACTGTGGAAATTATGTGCAGGTCATCACAGAAACAAACTTTTGCAAACAACCTTTCAGGAGGGGCTGGGGAAAGCACAGGCACAGAAAACGTTCTTGTATTTTAATATATAGCTTGATAAATTTAGGAAGTGTTTAGCCTGGCGAGCGGTGGCAGATGACTGCTCCGGGAGTCCTGGGAGGTCTATTCCAATCCTTTATTCCCTACCTGTCCGCTTTGGGATGATGCGTTGGCTGTTCTTGTTTACAGGCGCTTGGCAGTCTTTTACGCTCTCTCACGTACAGTGCCTTACCCTGAAAAGAGCAGCAAAAATGGAGGCAATGTCCCTTATCTTTGCTGATAATCAGATCTGGATATTGCAGTAGTGCTAATTAGTTGCATACTGAGGCATGGTAGGAGCAAACATGATGTTCTTGTTATACTGAACTGGAAGTAAATTTAAAAGGTGACAACTCTCTTGATTTAAAAAACAAAACCACTCACAAGAAAAAGAAAATTACATTTAGAATATACTTTTCCTTGTATCCAAATAGACTTTTTTCTTTCATTTCGGGAACAGTTTGATTCAGAGAACACAAAATTTCCAAAAACATGAAGGCAATGTGGGTCTGCACTCAATTTCCATGGGAGTTAATGGAAAAATTTTTGGGAATATTTTGTCAGGTCCTAGAAAAGTTAAAATTATAAAACAGGGCAATTCAGTAATCCCACTGGGTGAAGATCATAATCTCTGTAAAGATAAGGGTATTCACTTTCACTTATATTTGTTTTAAGAAATGCGCTGAATATGTTTCTTACTGGGTGTCATATGTGATAGTCAAACATAAACCAGGTATTGGGCTGCTGGGGAAGAACAAGAGCTTCATGGAGCTGTCAATACAGTTCAGAAAATCCATATGTATTCTATTTTAAGAAAAAGGCATCATAGATTATTTTTTTCCCTTTCTACAGACATCATAGAGTAGAAAAGTGACATAGTTGAACATTTGTACATTCTGAACCATTTTTTCAGGCTGCAATGAAAGAACTGTATTATGGGCTCACCGTATGCTATAGATATGTACCGTTATAGGATGTATGGCGTTCCTCAGTACGACGTTTAGCCCCTTAGACCTTTCTCTCAAAAGGTCATTCTTCATGAACAGAGGTGCAAGACGGAGCTTAGGGTAGAGAAGATTGAGCAACTTTATCTTTTATTGTCCTCCAGACCAGCAAACACTGAGCTGCAGCCTGTCCCTTTGGGTTGTCTTCTCTGCCGAGGCGTGTAGCAGTTCACAGCAGGGCTGGGCATGGCTTCCTTCGGTTACCGGAGTCCCTTTTTTAACCGTCCGTTCAGAGAAAAATACATAATTGCTTGTGCGTTAGGTAATTTCCAAACTTCAACACAGGATCTCTGTTTTTTCAGTCAGTTGCTTTTTCTAGGAAAAAAATATCTGACCCTTCTCCTCCAGGATTTGGTTCATGTCAATACGATTTCCACTTGATTTCCCTTTTTTGCCTTGCTAGGAGCCAGCTCCTAATTTTTTGTTATATGACTCAGTCTACAAACCTCTGAACACTTTTGCTTATCCTTTGCTGCACTTTATAAAGTCTTTGCAATGTTCTTTTGATCATTGTAGTTTTTAGTAGGCTAAAATATTACATTATTAACACATATTCTCCTGCTGGGAGAAGTCAAATGTGCCAGTTATTTGGGAAGACTAGAGACTCCCGTTAAGTATACACAGTGAGACACTATTTTCTCTCCATTTATCTTTGCTACTTGACACTAAATTCATAATGGAGATTTTGTTCCTGCTCCTACAGTTTAACTGCGGTACAGTTAAATTGGAGAAGGACTTTCTCCTGTCTTTCATGTGTTAACAGCTCTGAGAAGATTTAAAGGGAACTTTTCCCTTGCACAGTTGTTCTCATTCATGCCTTTATATTCTCATTGCTATGATTTTCCATTCCGCGTCTTTTATTTGCTCTTTGGTGTGGCCTCTGTCCCGCTCCCCGCAAGGATCACTTGTTTTTGCTGTGACAGGGATTCTTACAGAAGTAGGTATGTGCAAGTTGTCTCATTATATGGTTCTAACCTTTACTCACATCTGGGATTCAAGGGTTATGTTCTTTTGCTCCCCAGTAGTTTTCTCATGAGAAATAATTTTTGCAAGTCACTGTGTGTGACATAATGTTACTTTAGATTTTCTTAAACTTTTAAAATTCTTCTATTATGATTTTTTTTTCCCTGCGATGTATGAGAAATGTATATTGTATAAGGCACAAAATTAATCGAAGAAGGTCAGTTATGGAGTGTATTAGCCTGGGACATTAGCTAAGTTTCACATTATAATATTTAACATAGCATACATAAAGGCTACATTTAAGAATGCGTACTTTCATACATTACAAAGTCATTGGGGGGATTTATAGGAATTGAGGCACTCTAATACAAAGTTGATTTTCTCTTGAGGGAAAAGATTTAGTCGGTGTTACATTGTGTCTTTTATTTCTTCATTATTTACATGAGCAGTGGCAGTCTTCCCTAGAGGAAGAAAATGTTTGGTCAAGATACTTCATAAAGTTGGTGAGTTCTGGTTATGTGGTATGCCTTGTATTTATGATAGAGATCAGGTTAGCGCACTCCTTTTGAATCTTTTTTTATGATTGTGTCTCCATTAATCACGTACTTTTTGGGAGAGGTGAAAATTGCTTCTTCGAGTGACTGTCCCTTGAAGGTAATAGTTATAAAAAACCTACTCAGCTTGTTTTCCTCAGTCACGGGAGTTACCTTGTCTTTTTGTTGTTGACTCTCTGCAATTAAAACCAAACCGGACAGCTGAGAGCTGTATTTGCAGGTCAGAGAAATGAACTGCCTCCCCTGGGGACACTGTGTTTTTAGTTGGATGACAACTGCTATCAAGGTTATTAAAGATTAGAGGGGGTTTTGTATAACTGCATTTTGCTGTTTATGGCAACGCATATGCCAGCAGTGGGTTGTGCCTACTTTGCTGAATTGTAGACGATTCGCTTAATTTTGCATGTCTGAAGTTTATAAAGGTTGTGAAATGTATTTAGTTATTTAAAAAAATATGTATACTGAGAAAATGGCAAAAGGAAAATAAACTTGACTGCTCTTCAGCTTTTGCCTCCTCTCAGGACCTTTCTCTCACCTATGTGCTTGGCATTTTTAGAGCTGGTTGAGTAGAAAAGTTTCTCTGGACTGCATTCATGTCCCCACGGTGAGTGCCCTCTCTGACTGTTCCCTTAGAGGATGTTGTTGGAAAATGCCCGGGCTAAAGTCACATTCTCTTTTTCCTTTTCTGGAGCAAATGTTTTCATATACCATCGAAAATGAGGCTAAGATGTGTTTGATTCTTTATTTTGTAAGAAAAGGCAAGTAAACAGGCAGTTTCCAGTATCATGATCCTCTGTTATAGAAGAGAGGAACCCAAATGATAAGAAATTTCTTCTACAAAGGACATATGAGCTGGCTCATTAGGATAAGCCTAAGCTATATGAAAGCATGTGTTTCATAGCAGTTGACTCAGAAGCTCCAGAATCCTTTTGGAAGACCGTTGTGCGCTAGTATTCATGCAAAGCTGTGTAAGAAATTAAGGACAAAAATATTTAGATTGGTTTCACAAAACCACTCTTCACAGAAAGCAAGTTCTCTGAAGAAAGCTGTTCTGTTATGCACCTAAGTAGCAACGACATTAATCATTATGTCATAAATATTATGAAATTAACAATTTTTATCATCATTTCATCCTTTTTAATCTCTCTGCTACAAGGTGCAAGAATTAATCAGTTTGACTCACTTTTTTCTAATGATTTTTTAGATGATGTGCAGAAGTCAGTTCTGTCAATTAATACCGGATTTGTAAGCAAGTTTAGTTTGTCTTCTCAGTTTATCACACAGCGTTGCATTTTTCCATGTTGCAATTCTTTTTAATTCAGGCCCTTGCCTTTTCCTACTCTTGTCAAGTATTCTCAGGGGAAAATTAAAATTGTGGTTTGCATACTGTTGACTGGACAGCGTGAACTTGTTATCTTCGGATCCTCCAGCTGCCATCGTGGTATTAGTTGGGTTGAATTACCCTGGGCTTAGCTGTGGTATCCTTACAGAGTTGTAGCTTTTGTTTTTGGAGGATACTGGAGGGCTCAAAGAGAAGGTTAAAGTAACTGCTGTTCTGCCTGACTTGTATCCGTGTGGTCAAACGACGTGGCTACAGAAAGTCTGTACGTCTGTCTTGAGCTCCTCCCGGGGCAAACGGGGCGTTTTTAGTGAGCGTGGATCTTCTCCTGACTGATGGTAATTAAGTGGCAGATGGGTTTGTTTATGGGCTTAAAAATAGTTAAATAAAAGCATAGTGTTAAAAGGGTGATGTTATCAAGGACAAAGAGTTTATAAAATTTAACAGATGTGGGTTTAATTGTGTGGCACTGGCTTAGAGCTTTACTGGAGGACGTTTGTAGATAATACTAAGGCAAATGAGTATATGCATTCTAAGCATATGGGTGTAGAGATAAGGCTCTATTTGCATATTTTTTCATTTTAGTTTCCTTGTTTTCAAAAGTTGCATTTGAGGACAAGCGCGACACTACTTTTGTATCAGCTAAGTTACTTGCCATTTGTTTTTAAAATATTTTCATAGGAATAGGAAAGCTGTTTGAGGGATGGAATGACTGTTTAAGCAGTTGCATTGACAGTGATGCTTTTCAGTAGAGATGCAACTGTAGCCAAGTGAAAAATCACGAGTCCGACTGCTTCCTTTTGCTAGAGCACCATTCCTTGCAGCAGCGTGCGGTCGTCTGCAACATGCAGCGCTGGTTTCCCTTTCTACGTCCCCCTCCTCATCTTATTAAGCTGTAAGCATTTTTGGATGACCACTCGTGTGCAGATTGGCTGCTTACTATCTGGTGTCCTTCGCTCCTGCGTACTTGTCTCACCAGCAGCAGTGCATGGAAAGCCCCAGACTTCAAAACGAAGTCCTCTGGGCTGTGTAGGGGCCAAGGGCCCAACACTGTTCTTTGCCTTCAAACCAGCTTCCTTTCAAATTGGAGCACTTCCAGCACAGTCAAACTTCCCCGGTTGCTTCGTCCTTTCTCTTTACTGTCAACCAGTTTCCTGAGGACCCGCATAGATCGCACGTGTCTCAATATTTCCTTCCTGGCCGTCCAAGAGGAAAATGGAATTTTTCTTTGGAATCAGTGTGATTCTGTGATCAGTGCAGATCCTGTCTGGGCTATGGGAAGAAGGTGACAGATCAGACTTTGCATAACCCACAGTGCAGGAAAGGTCAGGACTGTGCAATGTAAGGCTGCTGCGGAGTGAGGCTGTCGGAAGGCTAAAGAGGTGGACACAGACCAGTTCCCAGAGGAGGAGATGGAATAGGTACGTAGGCTTCATGAGGAACAAAAATATTCGTCACAAATCCTAAGTGTTAAATGTGTGCCTTACTGTAGAGCTAAAATGGCTATCATGCTACATTATATAGCATGTTTCCTAAGTTCATAGCAAGTGCTGTCCTCTGGGAGAGGAAACCAGCAAAGGGGTGAGCCGCTGTCCTTGACAGAGTTCTCGGTCTTCCTGTTCAATGCGGACCAAAAGCCTGCTTGCAATGTTGCTCGATTTAAAAGGATCACAAAAGAGATGAGGAAGAACATTAACAAAGTTTTGCTCCAAATTGTGTTCCAGAATTATCCAGATACTTTCATTTACTTGTCTTTGAACAGTGCTTCCAAACGAAAAGGGGTTTTGTAGCTGTTGCAAGTAAAAGAGGGAGAAGGAAACCAAAGCATGCATCTGCTGGATGGCACGAAGGGCGTAATTGTCAATGACATTGTTGCAATTGATAGAAAAGTAAGATGCTAACAAAGGTGGATCTCAGTTATGCTGGGAGTAACATGACGGAAGAGTGAAATTTAAGCTGTAACTGTGAGCTAAGCTCTTTGAAGTGGCAGCTCTCAGAGACTGACACCCCACTGCAGGGAAAGAAGTGCTTAAGAGTATATATTGAAAAGGAGAAAGCAATATATACTGCATTGATGAAGTATACATTGCTGCACTGTTATACTTGCTCTTCTGAAGGTATACATATCTAACAAAGCTTACAGAGTGCGCCAGGAAAAAAGAAAGATTTACTACTGATTTAATATGACATACGGCCGCCTGTCACTTCTCTGAAAATTTACACGTTAGTTAACAGATAAAACTGTCATACTTAGCTTTTAACATTAAAAGCATGGTCTTTAGGAAAAGAGCATGCTCTCACAAATTGCAGACAGCCTAAGAATAAGATGTCAAGATTTTATGTGATTTGGCATATATAGTAAGTTGAGTTGTCTAATAAACTGTAGCAATTCATCATCTACTTTGGAAGTCTGAAGTTTAGTAGGTAGCCATATAGTATGTCTTTTGGTGCCTAGACTATCTCAGGAAAAAAAAAATCACGGATTTTGGAGGGGCGAGGGGATTATGGCTTGATTTATTTGGCAACAAAATTGACTATAAAACTACTTTACCATGCTCAGGAGACCAAGGCATAGAGATGTCATATTGAGTAATAACATCAGGATAATATCAAGGTCTTTGGTCATCTCACTGATTTCACACAGGCGAAACCACAGACATAAAACACTTGATACCAGAGGAATAGGACATTTCATGTGGATAATAAACACCTAGGAAAATTAATGATCTGTCTGGCTAAAAAGATAAGACCTGAGTCACAACAAGTGAGAGCACTGGAGGGAGAGACAGCTACATGCATTTAACTGTTTTAGTGCTGTCCAAAGTATCACTTAATGTCAGGTAAAGTGTGGTTTGTACATAACGTGTTCCTATATAAGAGCCAATGCAAAAAATGCAGTCTGCTGAGTGCTGCCTCATTGCAATGGTTAATGAAAAAAGTGCGTTTGTTATAAGCATCCCTTTTCCCGAGGACACATTTTAACGCCAAAGTTAGAAATGAGGTTTTCCTAACTGGTCGTACCTAGCAGCAGGTGTCCAAATCCACCACCTGTGGTCAGTAATACACTGAGAATCTACTTACAAAGGGATCAGTAATTGAGGTTCCCTAATTTTTGTTTGGCTCCACACTGACGTGCGCAGGATTTTACAGGAAAGTCACGGTGATGTTGAGCTTGTCTGGGGTTACGGGCACTCAGACCCTGGCAGGTCAGGCCCTCGTTACCCCACTTTTGTGCTGTGTTGGAAAAGCGCAGCATTTGGAAGCACCATCCCCTAGGGTGTAGTGGCAGCAGAACCCGTTGCTGTTACTGCCACTAAGAAACCTAAACCAGACTTTAACAAAAATCTGTCCTAAGGAAAAAAGCAATTCAGATTCTGGTTTTACTCAGCTGGGTTTGTTTCCAATTTTTTTGTTTGTTTGAAATGGCTCGCTGCCCTGCTTTGCAGCACATCTTAGCCCATGGTTTTATGGGGACTCTCCCCATGTCCAGTGGGACCGAGTTCAGCAAAGCATTTAAATGTGTGCTGAACTGCAAGCGC
>NW_009633793.1:58510-68250 GCF_000690535.1 Cariama cristata
CTGAAGACAAAGCTGTGAATGAACTAATAAGCACATGGTGGAGCAGGGAGGACACGGTATGCGTGCCCTGAGCACTGTTAAACATTTTCTTAAGTACTCTGCTAACCTGACAGGATATTTTACAGTATAAACTGAATTAAGTGTGAGGTGGAAGAAGAGCAATTTGCAACTCTTACCAGAAAATGTCTAGTTTTTCCTCCTATATAAAGATTCAGACTGTAGGACACAATGCATACAGGAAGAAAACAAACTTCTCCGTGGGTACGAAGCATGCTGCAGGCAAGCGGCTTTAAATGTACGTTTTTTTCAAGTGGCTATGTCAGCTTCTTTGATCCTGAGATGCAAAGTGCATAAAATGAAACACTGAGGTTCGAGGGAGGAGAACAGAGAGGGAAGGAGGCAAACGCAGGATTCGCGTGTGTGATCAGCAATAGTCAGCACAAAGGGGATCACTGCTCCTTCCGCGCTGCAGGTCCTCGGCACTTGAGTTGGATGTGGAAGCAATGCAACTATTTAGCTCTTAAACCGGTAGCTTTTTCCTCCTATTCCTTACAGCAACCAAAATTGATTTAAATAGCTTTAAAGGGCCTTGTATTAGATGTAAGTCTGTCTTCTCCAGTAAATATTTTAGATTTATTTTAAAAGAGCAACAAAATCCGTAAGCAGTTAAAAGCAACCTCTTGAGGCTTGTCGTGAATCAGTGAATGATGAATCAAGTCTACGGAGACAAGGCCAAAATATGGACCCAGCAGAGAGGAGGGAAGAAAACAAAACTGGTCTCCATGCACACTCTCACTCAACATGAAACGTATATGGATTCTTACCCTCCTTAAAAATAAAAAATGGTTGAAGCAAACTTTAATGTCATGTGGGTGGGGAGAATGCCATAAGCAGAGATTTTTCAGATCTGAATGCAATTTTAGCTTGGTAGTTGGGAAGTTCTTGGAGGAAAAAAAGCAAAAGATAACAAGAGTTAGTTGAGAAATGTAGAAATGCAATGTGTACTCGCTGCCAAGTGCACTCTAATTTATGGCACGTTTTTTATCAGAAATGTGTGAATTTAGATTTTAAGAAAAGTTTCCATGAAGTTTGACCATTTTGGTATTCCTGAAACTGAATTCTGTAGAAGGCAGAGTTGTAAACTGCTCCAATATTTGCATTTTTAATACCTCATTGCATTTTATGAGTTACAGTTAATGCTTTCACATTTTTTGTCATTTTATTTGGTCTGTACATGCGTAGCTGTAATAGCAAAACTGCAATCTACAGCTGTTCTCTCACAGCGAAACTTTTCAAGAATAGCCAGTAACTGTTATCCCAAACCTCTAATTATAAAATTTATATCAAATTGCTACCAAACATGTGTACCATATAAATGATAGATTGTGGTGGGGTATGAATACAAACAAGCGATGAAAACACTAACACATCTTGTCAATAGGCTGTTTAAAAAGGAAATATTTATAAGCAAGCACATATGCATACATATAAACATGAAATTTTTCACAACATTTAGTAGTACAGAAGTATTCCATTGTCCAGGGATCAGAGAAAATGAAAATTCCCAGAGGAAGTGGAGGTGCACTGCTATGCGTAAATATTTATGCCTGACAAATGCAGTACAAAGCTGCATGCAGTGCTTCTTACATGTGTATTCCTTATTGTGCTGCCGTTTTACCTTTTCTGCACAACCTGGGTATGCATTGCAGCATTAGTTTGTAAAACAGGGGAAAAAAAATCATGATTTTGAGGGAGTTTTAGTATGTAAGGATTTGAACCAAACTCTCAAAGATGGTTTAAGAAAGAAAATACTAGACTGTAGTAAGCAGGGAGGAAAAGGCAATTTATGATCCAGCGATTCTCCTTTGGTAGAAGAAAAAAGTAAAACACAGATAGAGCTCTGGCAAATTTCCACTCTGTGAACAGCAAATAAGATGTCTTTTGGACAAGAAAAGAGAAATAAGCAAGTCTCCCCTATCAAATACGGCAATCTATTGCTAGCTGTTTTCCACTGGCTTTAAGAAAGGAGGAAACTCAAAACCAGGGTTAAAAAGGTCAAGGACAGAAGGGGTGGAGGGTGTAGGATGCTCACATGTAGTGAAGACAAGTCAATAAGTCAGTCGTGCTGGATGTATGTCAACTCAGTCGGAGGGGTGGTGAGAGTTCCTGGTCTCATTCTTTTGGCAGGTAACCTGGTTTAGCAATTGGGTATTTTTTCTTTAGTTTGTAAGTGCCAGATCATGGTAAATCATTTTTCACTATGGAGGTTTGCTTGCGGAAAATGTATAAATGCTAATTGGCCTTGGAGTTTACTAAAGTACTTGAAGGTGATTTACTAGATTTGCTTGAGTACTTCAAATTCCAGCAATGCTCTTCAAAAGTTTCCATAGTGCATAGTCTGCTATTGTTTCATTTATTTGTGTTCTTCTAGAAAACCATTGGTGATTTTGAGATTGGTTAATTTCTTTGTTTATTGGGGAGAACAAAAGCCTATGCCATTAGCGCTTGATTAATTTTACAGAGATACAGAAGATGAAGCAAGAGGAAGTACATTATTGTGCAGAACTATAAAAGAGATTGCCCGTTTCTTCTATGACTTTCCATGGAGCATGGTAAAAGGGTTGAATCATAATATGGTTGGGGGAAAAAAAAAGTCTTCCCTCCCCAAACTTATATGTACATATGTTTTCTTACCTCTTGATTTGACTGTGACTCCTGAAACAGCATTTTCACAAGTAACCGTGTCTCAATAGTATCTGTGGTTCAGGTTGTTAGATCTAAGATTATGAGACGGAATAAAAGACCTCATTTTGCTTAAACATCTGCTACAGCGATAATTAAATATACTGTAGAGATAAAATTTCAGTTGTGTCCCAAGGCTCCATTCTTTAGTGCTTTTAATGCCAAACGTAACTAGAACAAGGAGAAGGGATTTTTGTTCTAGCTGCGATGAGGTGAAATGGCTGAAGGCTGTGCTTTCAGACTCAGACCTTTGCTAAGGGAGATAGGTTTCCTCCTTGCAAACTTCTTGTCATCATGGTGGCGGTGGGTAATTGTTGCTTTAAAAAAAGATAGCGTGTTGTTGAGGTTGCTTTAAAAGTTAAATGAGATGCATTCATTATGTCATGGTTCGCAAATTTAAGAAGTAAACCCATATTCTCTTCAAACGAATCCTTTTTATTGTGCCAGGTATATACTGCCTCATATATCTGAGAATTCAATTTTCATCCAGTTTTCTGTTTTTTTTTTTCTAAAAAAAAAAAAATTAAGAAAGAGTCACTTGAAACTGCATGCGAAGAAATGAACTGTAAACCTTTGATATTACAGACTACCAAATGACCATCTTAGGCAATTTTTATACATCTGTATTTATGTGGTTGTTGCAGAGACTGCAGCTGCCAGTGGAAGAAGGATTTGGAAGGGCTCGTTTGTTTCTTCAGACCGAAAGTGATGCTTTTTACTTAGGATGGTTGAGTTCTCCAAGAAATTTCTGCAGTTAGCAAGGTCAACAAGATCTTTCCAGTTGAGAAAAGCAAGAATCTTCAGTATGTCTGGACAATATATTCAGGAAAATGCAGATCCCTCTGCTTAAAATTTGGCAGATTTTGAAGTGCTTTGAATCTGAGAGGGAGTAGCTACACCTTCAGCTGGTTTCAGTCACTGAATAGACACTCAACTCAGTCCAGCTTTGTTGACTATAGATTAGGTAACATTTGCAATTCCTCATATTATAGTCAATTAGTTCCAGAAGAAAATCATGTTTTAAATAGACTAGGTAGCGAATATCAATTGCTCACTAGCCTGCTTTGAACTCGCTGTATTAGAGTAGGGGTAACCCACTGGGGCACAGAGCAAAAGAGGTTCTCTCGTCTTTTCTGCCGTTTATTATCCATTAGCTGTCACAGGTTAGGGTCAGTAGTGTACCAGCACAGACCTGAGACACTCAGAAGAGTTTACAGTCTAAGACCAGCGGTGAGAAGAGAACTCAAGAAATCTCAGGGGGGTGGTTGTTGCTGTGATAGGCAGTGGGCTCAGGAGCTGGCACCTGCCACCTGGTATTTGCAGACTCCCTGGCAATGCAGATTTTAAGGGGGGTTTTGATCTCTCAGACTCCATACTAAATGTCACTGTGAAGAAGCTTATATTGCCAAATCATTCCTGATGTATTTACTTTCAGTGTCTGCAGTTTTTAGGTCTGGCAGAAGCTTTCATGAAACCTGAGTTAATTTCAAATACATTGTTTCTCATTTGGTACTATAGAGTCAGTATTAATACTTCATGTGCTACATGATAAAGATCTTTAGTTACCATAATTTGACTGATGGCATGCACATGTTAGGCAGAGATGCAGCTAGGAGAGTAACTTTCTGCTTCTCAGAGACTATATTAATTTTCTGTAGGTAGTATTTTCAATATTTATGTCTCTGCAGAAATCAGTCCGACCGCTTTATTCAGCAGAATCTCAGTGTGAAGTCACTCTCACAAACAGCAGCTGCAATTGCATCATCCGCAGAGACCTCGAGCGATGGAAGCAAGAGCAGAGCTGCACGGCTTTAGACAGAATCCAGCCCTGAGATTGAATGGCTTTGTGTAATGTGTAAATGTTGCCCTCGATTTTTGTTAGTCTCAGCCAAGTCCTTGGGATTTTTCTTTCCTTCTGTGATTTCCTTAGAGGCTCTGGTTCCGATAAAGGATATTTTGTTTCACTCACACAATCACTCAGCCTGCCATACTTCATTTCAACAGCAAAAACCAGGATTCTGTTTGGGTGTGTCAGACTTGCATACATGATTAGTTTGAGCTTTTCTAGTAAATACAAAAGAGGTTATTGAAGTCTAAAAGCTCTCATCCCGTATGACTTCCTTGCTGCCCAGGGAAAATGCCATTGTTTGAAAGAACAGCAAAAAGTTATATGTACGATCAAACACAGGTCCCAGTTCTAAAGTTTATTCAACTGGATTTACAATGCTATAATCTTGAGAAATGGTTTGTGATCCTCACTGAGCATACATCTGTGTTATCTTGCAGAGGTGTGTGATTACAGCTTGCACAGGCAAGCATTTACGCTTCTCACAGAATAACCTGCAACTGTAAGAAGTTCAGGCAGGCTGAACTTGAAAACTGCTGGTACAGCTCTGTCACTCTTAGGGTCAACAGCAGCAAATTCAAACCTACTTCCAACATCCACCTGCGTTGTGGATTTTAGTGCAGACATCCTAAACCAGCAGTAAGATTGGATCCGAGCTTCTGATAGGGAAGCAGGCTGGGATCCTTTCCTTGTAGGAGGACCTCGTCTATGCTGCTGGCCTGTTGGAGACAGGTAATTGCTGGGGTGTTCAGGTCTCACCCGGAGCCCCAGCAGAATGGGCCATCTGGTTCTGTTGTTACTCCAAGAAGGACTCCGTTACTTTCTAGGCGGTTTTGAGGAATGATACTCATCACTTGGTGCCTTACTGGCAGAGGGAACTGGTGTCATTACTGACGATCAACTTCACGTACAAGAACATCTAACTTGCACCTCTCTCCTTTAAAACATGCCTTTGGGTTGTCTGAAAAATAGCTAGCGCCTGTCAAGCAAAGAACCTAGAGGGAGGAGATCAACCAAGAGAGGTGAAGCAGTCCCCATCAGTTGTAGCATGTTTGTCTTTCAAATCTGACCCTTACGCCGTAGCACAGGGTGGGGGTTATGCTTGTTTGCTGCTGCTCTCTAAGCAAAGGCTGAAACATCCTATCCAGACTTGGTAGTTCAGTCAAGATTAAGTTTCCCATCAGTGAAAATTTTGCTTTGCTTCCCGCGCCCGGGCAGCGGAGCAGTGGTATCCGCGAGTGCTGCAGTAGCCAGAAACCTGACTGCTCACCTGAGCAGTATTGCCAGCTGCTGGGTTTTTCCTGCAATTTTGGTGTTTCTTTCAAGTCAAAAGTCCTTAATTCCTAATGTGTATCTCAGTTTGTATGTCTGCTTATGCCAACGTTCATATGGTTATTCCCAGCATGTTTCCACAAAACAAACGGGTTTACTGGGAGCTAGCATTTCTGCAGTAAGCTGTAATAAAGGGAGTTTTGCTTCAGCTTGCCGCAAGGTTACTTCAAGCAATCTCAGAATTCTTTTTGTCTTGTTTAAATATTTTTAAAAAAAAAAAAATAGACCCACTTACGTAAGTTGACTCACTGTTTTCACTAACAGTGAGTTAGAGTTTCTGTAACAGACTGCCTTTTTTCTTCTCTAGTTGACTTATATTTAAATTAAAATTGAATTTGTTCTTGTTAACAGCATTTCAAGGGTATGCGTATATGCTACCATTATACAAGAAGCATTTTTAATTGTCTGCAAAACTGAAATTCTAGTCTTTCAAAACAGATAAAATCCTTGAAAACATGAACCATAAAGGTTTATAAACAAGAACATAAAGCAATAAAAATGTATAATTAAGTAAACAGCACTTATAAAATAATTTGGTATTTGAGCAGAGTATTGTGATTTTTTAAGACTGGAGAGGTTTGATCCTAGAAGGCATTTTGCATGCACTAAGTAAATCTTTCCCTCTCACTTAGGGACTACTGGGACTTACTCTGAGTGAGATGTTCAAGCACACAACTGAGCTGTAGTCACTTCCCCATGGTTTCCAGGTCAGGGGCCTGAACCCTCCAGGCGTCCTGGGCTTATGATGGGAGGGAGATAAGATCCTTCAGAGTGTCCTTCAAAGTAGGAGCCTGACTTACGTTAGGGTGGGATTTGTGTTATTGGCTGAAAAGCAGTGGGACAAGATTCTTTGGACAGAGGGTCACGTTTTATCCGGGTCTTCAACATATTTTTATTGCAATGTAGGGATTGAGGATGGTAATTCCTCTTGCCATCGCTTTGTGGTTGTCTCCATTCCTCAAGGAGGTTGGAGCAGCCGAGTACCTACTGAGGAGGAGATGTTGAGTAGAGTATGACCTGCACAACGCGAACCATAAGCACAGGAACCTTTTAGTATGCCGAGTGAGGTCTTACATAGGGATGAAGAAGGTGAGGAGCATTGCTGGGCTCGAAGAAGAGCAGGGCAGATACCGCTGGCATCTGTCAGACAGCAAGACGTTAAAGCGCCTTGCTCCTTTTTGCAGTGGTGCTTGGATTTCTCAGCTGGCCTATGATCTGTATGAAATGTTGCACAGGGCATACATAGATTATCCAAGAGAGAGATCTCTCTGCTTGTTTTTTAAATGCTATGAGCTGGTTAATCTGAAAAAGTGATACTTAGGATTTTTTGTGTGCTGTGGTTACAATCACAATCTTTCTGATTCTATGAATGACAGAAAAAAACATATAGTTCTGAGTTAGTGAATTATAGTTTAAATCTGCAACACAAAAAATCAAGTCTTGAAGTGCAAAACTCCCATAAGTTAAAAGCAGAACTGAAATTATAGAAGGTCGGAGGCACACATCATTTAATTTCCTTGATGAGTAGTCCATGCTTTCAAATGAGTTTTCCACATGCCACTCTTTAAAGAGAGAAGTTTATTTTCTGATCATGACATAAAATTTGAAACATTTTCTGCTTGCTAATGAGATGAAACTTGTTTTACCTTTCCCCTCCTGGTGAGTGCACGTAGTAGCCAGAGGCCTTGCTAAGTGTCAGTAGACTTGGTTCTTAATTTCAGCAAATTCTAAATTCAACGGCCTCCGAATGGTGATACGCTGAGGTAAGAGCCTTTACTAAAATAGGAGGAATTTAATTGTGTTAAGTTCTCACCTCATTAGATATGTTGGAGAATTTGCCAGAAGTAAATGCTGTTTTCCTAGTTTCACAGTATATTTAGTGGTTAGCTTGATGTAAGGGTTTGAACATTTTAATTAGAACATATATATATTTTTATACTTTGGTAGTAAAATGATTTAGGATGTATAATTAATTATGCCTGCTCAAAGTTTCCCTTTGCATTCTTAGGTTTATGGTAGGGCTGTGTAAAAAAATTTTATTATAGTCACTAACATTAATTTTTACTTTTATCTGTAATACATGTTCATATTAAAGAAGCGAGTATAAATGGCCCAGTGCTAGTTACAAGCACTGCTTTTCTCTTTCAAAGTTAAAACCTAGGAACCTTGGAGGATTGGCTTTATCTGAAGAAAGCAGGGAGAAAAGTTCACTAGCTATTAAGGATTGGAGTCCTTTCTCATACCAAATTAGCGGTTCTCCATCCTTTCATCCCTACGTTTGAAACTGTCCCCCAAAATTTTGGCCTGCTCTCGTCATTATGCTGTTTCTTTTTTTGACTGAGAAAACATACTCCCGTACCCCTGAAACGTTACAGGTGACACAGGTAAGTCGCCTTCCGCGCAGCAACCCGGTTGTTTGCATCAGAACGCGTAGTGCAAGTTATTGCGGTTTAGTGGATGAAAGTCATCGGAGGCAGGAGCTCACTCCGTAGGACAGCTGGTAGGAAGAGGGCTTAGGTGAGCGTACCCGTGGAGATGCTCAGGAAAGGGGCTGGGTCCGGCAGGAGAACAGGAGAACATCACCTTTCTACAAAATCTCCACAAGATATGTGAGAAGGCTGATGAAGTCCCATAAATTGTTTGGAGTCAGGCTTGAAGTGGAAGGGCTGAGAGCGGCTCTGCCAAATAGCTGAGGATACATGAGCAGAAGTAATTACAGGAATTGTACAGTTTACTGTAAGATAATGCCAATGTGACTTAATAAAGTTGCAGCAAATTAAGTTATATATATCTCTGTCATCCACAGAACAATAACATCATTCACCTGGCTGAGGAAGGTAGAGTAGATTTATTTAATGTGTCATTGTTTTTCTTCCTGTGATATTTCATTTCTCATGGGAAATGTTGCGGTATTAGTGCCCCCATTCCTTTATGTACACTTTTTATTGCTGTTTACTTCATTTATAGGTAAGGATTAAAGCTCTGCTATAAATATTAATACATATTTCTGGATTCTCTCAGCAGGGCTTTATGTACAACCAGTGAAAGATGTGAATGTGCTCCTTTTCCTTCCAAGCCAGCTCAGCGGTAGCTATGAATATAGCTCTTGCAGTTAGACTGAGGGCTTTTAAGGTAGGGAATTGCCAGACTGACCGGTGTGTCTGGCAGCAGCCTTAGCCTCAGAGAGGCGTGACCAGAGTCATCTTTGTTTTTTCCTCTGTCTGGTGGAGGCTGAAAATACAAAGAATATGTGTATTTTCAAAGAGAAACATGGAATAGAGGGTCTAATGTTGCTGGTTTTCTCTGGTATTTTCTGACTATATCCTTCTTCTCTTGGGCGAGAAATTCAAGGCACTAAATCTGTCCCCAGGTTTTTCTTTCTCTCTCTCTTTGACAAGGTGTTTGAGCATTTGACATAATTCCTGTTCTCACTCAGTCTTTTTGGAACGTTAGTGATGCATTCATGTGTCGTGGGTTTATTTTGCCTAGTGGCTTTGGCTGGCTGTTTTCCTGGTGTGAGAGGTGAAAAATATGGACATAAGCTTTGTAGTAGAGTATGAACTGTGGTTGGTTGACGGAAGATCTATCAACCATAAGCAAAAATCCTGTTGCCTTCCGTGAGAGTCCAGACCTTGTAGGCTTATTAATTTCTTACCCACGTTTGTAGCTTAGTTAACTTTCCAGCTTCTTTAAATGAATCTTCTCACAACTGTGATAAGATTCATGGTCTGTTGGGGTGTTTGCCCACTTTCCACCGGCTGGGAGGCTTTCTTTTTTCTTCTTAACATCTCCCCTTGTGAGAGTCGGTCCGAAGTTGGCC
>NW_009633794.1:0-14159 GCF_000690535.1 Cariama cristata
ATTATTATCCCCAGAAAATGAGTATATTCATATATATTTATATATATTTTGTAAATACAGAATTAGTGCCAACAGTGTAAACATCAGCTGCCATTATCTCCCATTTCTTCTCTTCAGTCCCTATGATAAAAGTGATAAATATGGGTGCAATTCTCTGGAAGTTGTATTTCCAATGAGGAAACAACCTTGGTTCCTAGCCATACGACACCATCCAGAAGCTCTTGGACTCTTTTTTTTTGGCAACTTTTTAGAGTTGCAAAACATCCAGCAAGCATCATTGCTGGGAGACAAACTTTTCGTCACTCCCATTGAGCTACTAAACGGGAACCTACATCTTTTGCTTTGCATTGTCTTTTGAACAGCTTCCACTTCCAATTTTCTATCAAAAAAAGAAACTAAACACAGAGTGATTAGGAGCTTGAGGATTGCTTGAACAATGTCTCAAGATACAAGATGTAGCTCAGCAAACTGCACAGATAGAATGACCATTTCCTGAGATTTATCTTGATTATGTATGGTGATACAGTACAGACTCTTCTCTCTTTTTACGTAACTCCTTCATCACTGTTGCTACATGGATTTTTCACAGCAGCAAGTACATAGTTTGGCTACATCAGATTTCACTATGCTAGGCATAGAGAAAGGAGTGGCGGGCCTTTCTCCACTACATGACAGATGAAGAGCGGGTAGAAACTGCTACAGTTGTAACAGAATGACTGTAGTAGGATAGTGGTAACAGATAAAAGTGTGATTTGTCTCATTGAGACAGCAATTATACCACATTACATGCCAATAGCTTTCAGATACAGTGGGGTTATCTGTTACAGATCTCCATGGCGAAAGAGGGAGGGAGAAGTAGCATATGGTGGGGTGGAGCACAGGCAAGGGGGTACAATGAAGAGTAAAACGTAGTCATCTTTGTTAACAGAAAAAATAAATGTGGAAGAAAGATGTTAAAACCCTAGAAATTAAAATAATACTTTTTCTAGCAGTCAGTCTTTGAAATGTTGTTAAGATGGTTCAAGGTTTAAAAAATGCATATACAGCAAAACATACACATTCACTAGGACCCAAATCAGAGCACAAGCTAGATGACAGAGAGGAGGCAAGCTATGTCAATATGGTGGGGTAATATTATAAATGTATATGTTGATATGTACATAAACAGAAAATGTTCAACTAGGAATAACTAGATGAAAAAACTGTGTCTCCATTTTATTCATGTATTAATTGAAGTTGGGCTAAATACTAATTTATTTTATTTGGAGAAAAAACATTATTTTGAAAATATAATTAATACCGTAAAAGATAAAAGTGCATCTGAAAATTGAAGTTTGTAATACAGGAAAAAAAAACCAAACAGGTATTTCTAAAACAGAAGAAACAGGAATAATATAACAGTGTTCCATCTGTCTCCACATCTAAGCATCTGTTTCACAACTTAGTTTTCTGATATTAGTCAGTCATAAATGTAATTGCAATTGTCATCAGGAAACTGGTAGGTGTAATCCCATGGGAAGCAGCTCTGAAGCGCAAAAGAACTCAGAAAAACTGGTAGCTCTTTAAAGACTGCATGCTCCAGTTACAACAGCAGCTCCTCCCAATAGTCAGGAAAATAAGTAGATGTGTCAAGAGGCTAGCTTGGCAAAACAGACAACTCAAGTCGGAGCTCCAATGCAAAAAGGCAGCATACAGAAGGCAGATGCAAAAAACTAGTAAAAACGAGGTGTCATGGATGGAGTGACACCCTTCACTTGTAAGAGAGAAGTAGCAGTATGTTTACTGAGGTAAAACAGTGACTTGACAAAGTTTGATAGTAGATGTGACAGTAGTTTAACAAGATTCAATGACAAGCTACAGTTGATTATTTACTGCCTAGGGGACAGGGTCAGACAAAACTGTCAGGGACACCCTCCCATTGAGTCATGACGTTCAGACAGGACGCCCTTGCATTCTAAACTTCTTCTCAGAGGGGAGTTTAGGTGAGGCTGGATCCAGACTTAGTCCCAGACTTGGTCAATGGTTTAAGTCTAAAGGATTGTATGTGTACAATCAATCTTATTCCCAATTCACTTAACCAGTATCTGATGCAATAAGGATTCTCTCAACCTTGAGGAGTAACCTTGAGAGGCATCCCTGTTCAATGGGAGATCCTGGTGTGCAGGCCACTGCTGTGCAGAAGAGCTCAATGAGCCCTGGGCTGTCCACTATTTATGGAGGAAGATGATTGACTCATAGTCATATTTGCATACTGACTACAGATGTTAGTTTCTTCCAAATTTGGCTTCAGTCGAACCTTGACCAGCACCATGGTTAAGTGGGTGCATTCCTCAAATTAGCCCTTAGCTACTGCGTTGTTATCTGTCTCACCCGAATCCCCTTTGAGCTGGATGCAGCCATCACACCAGACACCTTTATTACCACCACCACTGGTGGTTATCACTTGAGTAGGGTTACGGGAAATAAAGGTCAGGTTGCAGGGGGAGCACACCATCACAGGAGGAGTGGAGGAGTTTAGGAACAATGCCTGGGCATGAAGGGGTGGTGCTATAATAGCCAAAGCTCAACTGCATATGAGACCTGCCAGGTAAGTTCAGGTCAACAAGGGTTTCTACTGCTACATTAGTACTGAGAGACTGAATTAGGAAAGTGTGGGTCAGTTGCCAAATAATATCGGTGATTTAGTAACAGCAGACTCATATAAGACTGCCTTTGCCTCGGTCTTCATCAACAAAGTCTTCTGGGCCTTTGTGCCTAGAAGCAAGGTTGAAGTAGAACGAGAATAACTCTCGATGGATGAAGATCAAGTCGAGGACTACTTTTGAGAACTCAATCCATAAAGTCTATACGACCAAGCAGATTGCTTCACAGGTTGTGAAGACCAACGCCCAATGTCCTTGCCACTCTTATCACCTTTGATAAGCCAGGGAAACTGGAAATGACTGGAGATGAGCTAATAACTGGAGAAAAACAGATCTATACAGATTTTCAAAAAAGTCCAAAAGAGTGACCCAGCAAAGTGCAAGCCGGTCAGCTTCACATCAGTCCCTGGGAAAATTACTGAGTGTGTCACCTTGAGGCACATTTCTCAGCAAATGTGGGAGAAGGCAGCGGCTGGCAATCGTCAACAGGGATTGATCCAAGCTAAATCATTCCTGACCAATTTGATTGTTTTCTAGGATATAACGACTGGATTTGTGGATGAGGGGAGAGGCAATGAATGTCATTTACCACGAACCTTGCAACACTTTTGACACAATCTCCTGATATATTCTTTTATCAAGTTAAGACATTACAGTCTCGATGCACAGGCAAACTAGATGGATAAAAAACTGATTGGATGGTTAGTGGTTAGTTGGTCATACTCTACTGGAAGCCAGTAATGAGTGCAGCATTGAATGGGTCTACTATGTCGCCTGTCTTGTTTAGGATCCTTATCTGGAAGAGGTGACAGAGTGCAAGCTTGCTAAAATTGTGTCAGTTGGAACAAGAGAGGTTCAGACTGGACATAAGTAAAATGTTTTTTCCCTATGAGGGCAGGCAAGCAGTGGAGCAGGTTGCCTAGTGAAGTTGTGTGAAATCTGTCCTTGGAAGTTTTCAAGACCGAACAGAGTAAAGCCCTGAGCAACCTGGTCTGATCCCAGAGCTGATCCTGCTTTGATCAGGAGTTTGGATGAGACTTCTCAAGGTCTCTTCCAACCTGAATTATTCTATGATCCTATGATCATTTATAAATATTTAAATAGTATCTGGAAAAGAAACCACAATTTAACTTGATTTTAAATCTGTCAACATTTGTGAGACACTTCACTTTGATTCTAATAGACTTTAAAATACTATTCTAACCTGATAGGGGCAGTATGTAGTTCATTATTGAACTGGTTCAATAAAACTAAGTGGAGAAATCAGTGGATAAAGCACTTATTTCATTAGAAAATTATCCTAAACCTGCTTCCTGAGGCAGATATGAGATAACTAACCAGTACAACCCAGCATAATATATATAAACTGAAGAGAAAGATCTAAGCAGCACTAAATAACCCATAGCTTTCCTACTCAGCTAAGTTACCAGTATCACGCATTTTGAAGCTCTGCTAGTCAGGCCTCTGGGAATGTGCTTCGTATCAGCAGTATTTCCCCCTTCCTCAAAAGGTTTTTATTTTGTGTGCTCTGCTGTTTTCTTTAGAGCAAAGAGGGCTTAGCTGAGTGAATTGATGATACTGTGAAGCGGTGGTACAAAGGCACTCAGTTTTTCCTTTTTTAAGAAGCTTATCCGGCTTTCAATAACTCAGAATTCAGTCAATAAACACACTTCATACAAAACTGAGTTTTGCCCGTATTATCTGAAATACTCTGTTAGAGTTTCCCCACACAGATAGTACCAATAATGTCTTTTACTGACTTACCTGCCATTTTTGCTGAGTGTAGACTTTGAGAATATTGTACTTGTTCCTCAGCAGTGATGGGTTGACACTGCATATGGCTTGACTGAAACCTTTGGCACTCTCTGCTCAGTGTCTGAATGAATGTCAGGCTTACTGTCTGCTGAAAGGAATTTTATTTAATGAACAGACAAATATGTGCTCTTCAGAGCATACACCTTAAATTCAAACCTGGTTCTGGTTTATTATGTATTAATTGCATAAACCAGGCCACGTCAAGGTATTCTTTAAAATATTTCGAATGTTTCATATGATATATTGTTTCTTACTATATCATCCCATAGTTAAGTGCTGGAAATTAAAATATTTTATTTTAATATACTTAAACTGAATACTTCCACACTTTTATTAACTAATAAAACAGCTACTTTATGCTTTGCTGAATGCTCTATTCTCAAAATGTGTTAATAAGATATATTTAATCTCTTTCCAGTGTTTATCATGCAAAATTAATTTTAGTGTTCTTATTCAGTTGAATGTTACTTGGCACAACATAACTAGTTCAGTGCTATGGACCATTTCTCTAAATAAAACACCTTTTTTTTTTTTTTCTTCCTATCCTCCCTTTTCCATAAATATTACAAAAAAATAAAGCTCTGGTTAGCAAACATTTTTAGTCAATAAATCACACATCACTTACATGTAAAACTTTTAATTTACTTGTAAAACATAAACATATAGGAAATTTGCACAAAAATAGTATCGATTATAAACGAACAACATATTTTCTGTTGTATCTGAACCTATTATCTAAAAACTTGCAATACTGTCGCAATCTACAATAGTGATCGCTTGATATACATGTGCAAAACCATATAATACTCTTAATTTAAGATCCTGAGAGTGCTAAAGGAAAGTGAAAATGTTACTGACTCACAGGGATTGTTGCACAAAACTTTTTTTAAACTTTATGTGGTCATTTTAACTTCTTGCCAGTGTCCAAGTGTCTCCATTGATTCTGTTCCACCTTTTGACTTCTGAACTGTATGAATTCCACATCAAACTTGGCAAGTGAAGCAGAGTCACTGCAAAACCAACAGGGTAAGGGCCAAAGGAGGGTTCTCTTCTAAAGAAACAGAATTCTTATTTTTGAAGTGGACTTCTTTCATAACACAAAAAAGACTCTAAGAAAGAAATCTGCAACTCACAATAGACATGTTTTCATGGTACCTAGCTGTGTTTTTCATGCTGTGCATTGCTTTAAATTGTTTCCATAGGCGCAGCAAGTTACTGTCTTTTTTAAAAAGAAAAAATCTTTTACTTGCCTTTTTTCTTGTGCTTTCTAGCTCCTGGGACTGAGAATTTTATTTTTCTGTTGCTGTTGACAAATTAGGAATTTAATAACCTTATATTAGATATATGTATGTGTATGTCTGCATATACAATCTGCATTTTATTTGAAAATTTGGAGTTGGGTTTCATACTAGATCCATTGACTTAATTATCCTTTGCTGACTTTGAAGTTTTCAGGAACTATGCTTTGCCTTTCAGCTACATCTGTTGTAGTTAAAGAAAAAACAAAACTATGCTCTGCTCAGCATGCAAGCCATGCTGGATGGTGGTTGTTCAGGCTGAATCATCTTGTAGAGAACTTCCAGACTTCACAGCATATCAGGAAACTAAGGTTAGACTCAAAGTTAATGCCTGGAAAACATGATGAACATGGAGGAAAATACCATCTTGGAAAAGAAAATTCTTAGACACTTGAAAGCTGCTACAGTGACAAGTCCAAGCCTTTGGTAATGACCAAGCATAAAGCATGCTGGAACTTGAACTGCAATGTGGTCAAAATGCCCTTACATTCAACTGCTGTCTCATAAACAGTTATTTGAAACTATAATGATCATCTTACCTTGCTACAATTATGAAGAATTTACCTGTAATGGTTTCTCAGTGGGATTACTTGGGTAAAATTTATTCACATAATCTAAGGTTACAGGCATAATCCTTTCATACAGTACCTTCCAAGACTGGGATATTAAGCAATCACTTGTTATGCTCTGAAATTTTCAAAATTAAGTGAATGGGTTACAGTGACTCTTCCAGAAGGAAAGAGTCCATGTCTCTTTCTTCCTTCCTCTCTTCTAGCAAAGAAGTAAAAAAGGAAAAGGAATTTCTGATCGTTCTACAGGAAGCAAACTTGCAAAATTAATAGGATTTTTAAATTTTTTTTATTTTTTTTTTAATTAAAAACAGGCATTCAAAAGCTCTTTGCAACATTACATAGATTATGCAGTCAAAGAGGAAGAAGTCGGGGGAATACTCAGTGATATTCAAAGGATTACAGTAATAGCATAAGTTCCTTAGTATGAGAGTTAATTGCTGACGTCCAGACTTCAGGATTCAGTTATAATAATGGGAACCATCTCTTAGTACAAGTGAGATTAAGTGTGTTTAACAGCTGCATGATATATTCTAGTACCATATTGCAAGCAGCAGCTCTAAAATTATCTTCTTAAAGCAGTTGATGAAATGTCTAGTGCTTTTTTATGTACAGTTCATTTAAGATATGGCATTTATAATTTACAAGAAAGCTAATACTTTCATGCACATAACTTAATGAGACTTTTGCAAGACCATGAGTGTGTGACAGAACGGTGCAGATTCCTGATGTTCCAGGTGATGTTCTAGAAAAGCAGAGCAACACTTTCCTCCATTGAAATTTTTAATAAGAAGTGGAAAATGAAAGTGTGGTGGCATGACAGAAACCAAGCATTAATAAATTATAAGAATATGTGATTGCTTTCATTCCAGAAATCTACAATAAACTTCTTGGCTTTCTTATATCCAGAAGAAACTTAGTCATTCAATATTTACATTCAACAAATATAAAGTTTCCAGGAAAAGGAAAATATGGTGACACTGACAGAAACAGAGGTATGCCAACAACATCCTTTACATACTTGCAACTATAATAATCCCTATTCCATACTACATGTGAATTCCACTATCAAAAATCTGAAGTTCTCTTAACTTCCTTAAGTTTCCATTTATGATCACCTGACTGCCCCAAGTCCTATCAAAATACTTAAACTCTCTCATATAATCCTTCATATATGTGTATGCCAGGTGAACATGTATTTAGATGATCTGAAAACCAAATCTTTCAGGTTTCCATCCTGCTTTAAAGTGTAGCTAGCAATGGTCTCAGCTTAGGGTTTCTTTAAGTAGGTTTAGCATCCAAAGAATTGTGAATGGCTAAAAGTAAAGTCTGGGCAATACGATACTAAAGAATTTCAGGCTTTCTTTCTACTCAAGTTAGTCCCAAGATATCTTTTCAGCATTTATTTTGCAAATAGTCCTGATTTTAGATATATATGTAAACATGAGACCATGAGAACAATTGCTTATTAAGCAAACTTGGCAAGTTCCATGCTGGTTTAGAATTCAGTTCAAATATTTTCATATTTTTTGAACATGCACAGCTAATGTAATAAGGTAACAGTGATCAGCAAAAATCTGGGCTTTATTTTTTTCTGAGAAGTAATCCTTGAAATAATATAATTCTCAATTGGGAGACAAATGCTAAAAACCAAACTCAGCTCTCTCTCAGTTTAGGAAAAGAACCCTAAATCCAGATTTACAAGGTCTGGCTTAGGTATCAGTGAAGATAGCTTTTAATGTAAAATTAAAACAAAATTAAGAATCATTTAGATTATTTAAAAAGTTATCTAAAATTGAGATACATAAATGGTTTTGGAGAAATGAAAACAATAGAACAATTATGGCTTGATTTTGCCCTGTGAAAGAATCTGATATTTTTGGACATTAATGAACATAGTCATTATTCCTCAAAATACAATATTAATATGAGGAAATATCATTTGCTGTTCATAGATTCTGACAATCATTTTCTTCCAGTCCCTTTTAAATGTCAGTAATTCACTTAAGAATAGTACCGTAATAATCAAGTGATTCAGCTGGTCAGACAGGTTCCAGAAATTACATCCTAAACAGTTGAAGTAAAATGACATTTAAAGAAGGTGTTCTTATGTTTGCTCCAGCATCAGGAAAATGTCTGAAAAAGAAATATCTTTGAAAATACCTAGTACAAGTTCAGCAAATCCACTCAGATAAAAATAGGATATAATCATAAACCCTACCACAATTAATAACCAAATCTCTACAATAATTCTTGTTTTTACAAGAATTTTACAAGTGTCATTTTACACTTACTTATGTGATCAAATATTGCAATATAGAAAACAAAACATAAAGAACTTTGCTGACAGTCAGACAAGGTGATTGGAAAGTTGTGAAAAAAGATCAAATTTCAAATGCGGAAGTTTTAATATCAGACCCCCAACATCATTTAAGTAGGGACTGAAAAGCCCAGGTAGCTAGCTATTAAGTGTGGAGAACAATGTATCTAGAGCATTAATTTGGTTATGGCTACTTTGAGGGCCCAATGGAATAAAAAAATAGGTGTATTGGCAAACTTATTCCTACCAGTTACTAGGTCATCGCACATATGTAAAGTCACACATGCACAAAAGTCTTTGCACAACTTTGTAATTTTTGCTTTTTAAAATTGATGTGAAATTAATATTTCAGGAAAAGACATTCTCTTTGTACTACAATACAAGCATCTTTTAAGAAAAAAGTGTATTATTTCTAGAAGAATAAAAAAAATAAGGCCTTCCCAAGAGTAGAACAGTTTTTCATTTTCATTTTTAAATTATAATATATACCCAGAAGATTAGCAACACATTATCATTCTCAAGCTATGACATTTTTCAAAATACAAAACATTTTACAATAAATTCATGATTAGCAAAGTAATTTATTCACTTATGCTTAAATTAATCAGTTTACATTTCGTAAGCTCATTAGGCTTCAGTTCTACATTAATCATGATTAGCATTTTGTATTTTTGTTTTGATTGCATGGATAACATTTTAAAATCATAACTACAGCAATAATTAATTAACACTTATAAATTTTTAGATGTGTACATGAATTTGAGAAGTGAGAGGTTCCTCTTACGTTCACATTTGGTTTTAAGCACGACTGATTTTGGAGGATTATTTGATTTATACCTTTGTATTTCATTTGAATTTGGTGTTTCTAGAGGAAATTCCATATATGCAGGCCTTGGAATGAGGATGGAAACAGGTGAAACAGAAAATATTTAGTCTAGTGAGCAGTTTGAAAGTAAAAATTAGAAATTGTGTAAGGACTACACTGAGTTCTATCTTGAAGTTTCCCATTAAGAACAACTCTTAAGTAACATTTCTTTTTCAGAATTTTTTTCTCCAGTATTTGTGAAAAGAACACGTGCAAGGAAAAAAAAGGACAGAGAGAGTTAAGAAGAAACGAAGGTTAGGGGGTTTTTTTGTCCTATGAAGAAGTAAAATATGTCCAGAAAGAGGAGGACGGAACCAAATATATGGTTATAGATACAAGGTACAGCCTGATATTTTACAGATCTAAAAATATTAGCTTTCTCAACTAATAATCTATTGCTGTTTTGTCTTTTGTTATATCTGTGGGGAGCAGCAGCTACATATAAGAATTGTAAAACAAGTATGCTATGTTTTTTGGAATTATTAGATTATTCTGTCATTACTGGATTGAACTAGAATGTTGCAGTAGTACAAACAGAGCTAGAAATTCACAGGGAATTGCTTTAAAATATAATTTCTACCAAATTAGTTCTAAGGGATTAAGATTTAAAGAAAATAAGACTTCTACTAATTTTCTTTCCTGCATAGTTTCTGTTCAGCACTTTCAACATATTTTACTTCTCAGAGGGAGAACAAGTTCTCAGAGACCAGATGATTAGAAGAAAACCATAAAATTGCCTTTTTCTGTATCTGATTCAGCACAAACAGAATATAGATGAAAAATGAAAGAACATGTAAACAAGAAAAAACTGAACAGCATGGTCCAATGAAATGAAGAAGAACCACTTAATACAGTAAAATTCCTTGTAGCAATGCAATTTGAAATATCTGTAATATGTTAGTCCTTGACATTATAATACTATTGTGGTATTGATGATGTGAGTTTGGGTCCACTTGGTGCTCCTGGAGATCATATTCCATGTGAACTTCAACCTTGCTTGAACATCTTGAAGGATAAGGTCTTAATCATGAAGCACTTGGATATTTGCAGTATGATAAGTGTGCTTTGATGGAGAAACTGAAGGAATGATTTGCATGGTTTGGTTTCCTAACACCAGAAAAGTCCTAAGTAAGAAACCTGCCTATCCTGGAGTCTAAGTTTGACCACTTCCCTCATAATTTTGTATCTACCAGCTAAAGACACATTTGACAGCTTTGTGAAACAACATGCCTAACCATCAAATATGGGACTTACCATCCCACCAATATTTATGTCTACCTATAGGAAAAAATTGCTGCTTGTAAGAAGAGAGAAAATGACTATACATACCGAAGTATTAAAATAATAAATCTCTGATTGCCAATTTGTAATTCCAGCCCCCATAACCTGAAATATCACACTATAAAATGTGAATTTGACTTTTCAGTCTTGATCCAAAACAGGCCTGAAATGTCTTCCTCGGTATTTCATCCTTTCCCTGCTGTGAAAATCTGTCTGAAGTTATCTCCATATTCTTAAGGAAATAATGGGAAGAAGTAGAAATTTGTTTGTTTTGGATAATCAACCAAAATGGAGAAAAACATTTAACAAATTCTATCAACCTCCTTGATTAGGAAATTGAACTGGATATAAGCCCTGTCATTAAGGTTTTTGGCAGTATACTGGAAATACTATGAAGACAACATTTTCCTCACAAAATTTCTTAGTTCTCGTGCTGAAAAACAAACTTAAAATTTGACAAGTATTGCATCAGTCTTACATGATCTGGATTCCTTTCAAGACTACAGTCATTCTTGTCTGAGCCTGTTTAATTATCACTTCAATAAATGATTAGCAACAATAGAGAAATCTATTTCACTTATGAGTTTTTATTATAATTATTGAGGAGATAAATTGGGATTAAGCAATATTACAATGTATTGTGCTTTGTTTTGTGTTTTGTTTTTGGTTTTGTCTTATTTTTTAAATAAAAAATTAAGAGTTCTAGTCATATATAGACAGCAGTGGTAAAGAACATTGGGAAGTAATTTGAAAAGAATGAGCAATTTTGGAAGAAGAGAAGAGTAAGTTCAGTGACAGTAAAATCAACTCTGCTGCTTTATTGACGGGTGTTCTTATTTGCATTATCTTTAGCAGCAACTTCAGTTTCACATTAAAAAAACTTAAAATTGTAATTAAAGAACATGTGCATGTTGAATTTTAATTATTTAGGAGTAAATAGTAATGTACTATTTACATACAGCTACTAATCTCCGAAGGTGAAAACAAATGTAATTTGGAAAAATAAACGATGACTTTATGTTCATAAGTCAAATCTCTTCCGAAGTCCTAGAGTTCTAGAAGAATGTCTCTTGTTAAAAAAAAGTTAAAGTTATTATAAACCTGTTGTTATTTAGATTTGTTGTAGTTTAACCCTGGTAGGCAGCTGAGCCCCAGCCAGTCACTCACTCACAGGATGGGGGAGATAATTGCAAGGGTAAAAGCGTGAAAACGTGTGAGTTGAGATAAAGACAACTCAACAAGTAAAGCAAAAGCTGCATGCACAAGCAAAGTAAAACAAGGAATTAATTAACTACTTCCCATTGGCAGACAGATATTCAGCCATCTCCAGGAAAGCTGGGTTCCATCATGCCTAACGGTGACAGGGGAAGACAAATGCCAAAACTTCCAGTATCCCCTCAGTTTCCTCCTTCTTCCCCCAGTTGTATGTGCTGGGCATGATGTCATATGGTATGGGATATCCCTTGGGTCATTGGGGTCAGCTGTCCCGGCTGTGTCCCCTCCCAACCCCTTGTGCCCCCTCAACCTCCTCGCTGGTGGGGTGGGGTGAGAGGCAGAAAAGGCCTTGGCTCTGGGTGAGCCCTGCTCAGTGAGAGCTAAAACATCCCTGGGTTACCATTACTGTTTCCATCACAAATTGAAAACATAGACCCATAGCAGCTACTATGAAGAAAATTAACTCTATCACAGCCAAAATCAGTGCAAGATTCCATAGTAAAAATATTATTTTAAATGCTATTTCTTTCATTATATCCTTGATTATAACCTTGATGCTATCATTAAAAACATGAATAATCACATGTATAATGAATACACCTTGTACTAAGCTACTTAGAATCATAATTGTTTGTATACTGAGGCATATATGAGCAACAAAATATTCCAAAAATAATCCTGTAACAATCTCCTAGTTTAAAAAAGTTGTCAGATTTAATATGTAATACAATCCAGCACAACATTCTACTGAGTCAATGCATTAGTTTTTATCACAGATCTTTCTTTCCTTCATTTCCTCTTCTATTTCATATGTTAACATGGTAAAGATAAGTAACAACCTTTTTTATACACTTCATTAATGTCTTGCAGTGACTTGTCAGTTTTCTAGGTAGGGTCATGGTTATTTAAGGTTGCTTAAAGGGCATTTGTCTCCTCTTTTTCTTCCATTCACTTGCATGTTTGATACAGTTTTCTGCTGTCCTTTATACTGCTCACTTGCTTTTGTAATAATTCAAAAAAAAGATTAAAATGTTTGGCTAGAGATGTCTCCTAAAGAAATCCATTTACTGCCAGATGCAGCTTTCTCTATTCATTGCAAGAAATTAAGCCACTTCAATGTGCTCTTTTTTTGGCTTAGATTTCTAGGTGTAGGAGAAAGAATAAGAATAATAATAAAGAAAAAACAATCCCTCTTCTTAGTTTGAGACACAAGATTGAACCCTCTATTCCATATGGTTAGTTGTATTAGGATTTCAAGGGGAATTTCCAGGTAGGCGTCATATTTCCTTCTTGTTGTTCATAACAGCAAATGGTTAAGTTCTGTACTGTGGAGTGTTTAGTGAAGAGAAAAATCTTGTGCTGAGCTGCGCAAGTGGAGACACAACGGCTAGTATTCTTAATGTCACCGAGACCGTGAGAAGCACATTAGGCCAACCAATGTCATTTTAATATATAACTTTTACAATGGTTTTTGTTATTGTCTTGGTGAAATACCACTCTGGGATCCCAGCTACAGAAAGTCAAGATCATACTTAACGCCATGCCCACCCGCAGCCTTGCCGAAGTCACAGAAACTAATAGCAGTGCCCAGCATACCTTTTGCCATCCCTTGAGAACATCCAGTAGAATACAGCTGCTTTCTGCATGGCCTCACGAGAACAGGACTCATTGTATCCTTCCTAATATAGTCCTGCCAAGACTGTATTGGCTGCAAACAGTGTGGGCCACAAGGGAAGAGTAAAATTTATTTATATGCGCCAACAGCAAGCAAGAAAGAATAATGAGAACCACAGGAACCCTTAACATAATTACATAACGTCCAGCTAAACATGAAAACTAATTTCAGGAACAAAAGTTATAAACCGTAATATGATCTTAAAAAAATTAGGAAACAAACTTATTCCTCACTTCCATGATTTTCAATAGGGAAATACTACTTCAGCGCAATTAACTTCTCAGATCTTTATCTAGAGCTTATTACTTAAAGTGTTTCAGTCCAGACGTTGAAAATAAAACTTCTAAAAGCAAGCTAGGTCATAGAGTGGTACATAGTTTTATTGCCAGCTGAAGGAGTGTCCCTTCTCATCGACCATTGCCTCTTCTGTTTGGATCCCCTTCTGCCTGGATGAGGGGGATAGGGAGGAAAAGAAACTC
>NW_009633795.1:0-1256 GCF_000690535.1 Cariama cristata
GAAGAGGAGGAGGAGGAGAAGGAGGAGGAAGACGTTAGAGGGGCAGGAGGAAGAGAAGGAGGAAGGAAAATGAGAAGGAGAATGAAGAGGAATGGGAATAGGAGGAGGAGGAAGATGAAGAGAAGGAAAAGGAGGGTGACATACAGGATGAAGAGGAACAGAAGAGAGAGGAGGCGGAGGAGGGGTTGGGGAGAAAGAGGAGATGAAGGAAAAGGAGAAACAAGAAGAGGATGAGCAAAAGGATGCAGAGGAGAAAGGACGACTAACAGGAGGAGAATTAGGATGAAATTGTGGAGGAGGAGTGGGAGGAAGGGGGAAGAAGAGGAGGAGGATGAGGACAACTACAGCAATGGCAAACAGGAGGACAGACAGAAGGAGAAGAAAGGTAAAAGAATGACAATGAAGAGGAGCAGGAACAGGAGGTGGAGGAAGACGATCAGGTGGAGGAAGAGGGGGAGGAGAGGAGGAAGTATTGCGAGCTAAATGTTCCAAGGCACACATACAGCAATGTACAATGAGAAATTACAAATAAACACACTTGGGAACAAGTCCCCATGGTCACTTTTTGTCCGTTTCCCCTGCCAGGTGACGCTGGCCAAGCCCCAGGCACCTGCAGCCATTTGCTGGACACAACTGATGCTGGGTATCTGATACATGTTTAATAAAACAATACACTCCCAGACATTTTGGCTGTTCACCTTGAGATGGAGGGAAGGTGTGTATGTGGGTGAGGACGATCTTCTTTATCCCTTCAATTTTTATGCCTCAGCTAAAACACTGCAAGGTTTGGACTAAAGGACAGCACCGCAAGCAAAAGGTAAGCAACCAAGAAGGCTCCAACTGCACATTTGCACCTGATTACCTTAAAAAAACCCAGAGTTTGGATCCTGATTGCTCACTTCAGCCTGGAATAGTCCCCTTCCTCGTCTGAAAGCTCCTGTGTGCCTGCCTGAGGCCAGACACAATCCACACAGAGAGCAATGAGAGCTCAACCCTGCACTTTCCTTGGTCACATTTCCTTGCAAAAACTTCTTTGCTGGGTTGTTTGAAAACCTCTAACTGCAAGGAAGAAAAAAAGCTCCTGCATGGCTGCGTGAGGCCAGACACAATCCACACAGAGAGCAATGAGAGTTCAACCCTGCACTTTCCTTGGTCACATTTCCTTGGAAAACTTCTTTGCTGGGTTGTTTGAAAACCTCTAACTGCAAGGAAGAAAACCTCCCCAGTGGGTTGACTGGAACTTCCCTGCTGTGCTA
>NW_009633796.1:0-6078 GCF_000690535.1 Cariama cristata
ATTAATTTTCTTTATCTAAACCAGCTCTCCAGGCCCAGTCAACACAGATGTCCAGCGGAGAGAGGAAGAAAACAGCCGTGAGGAACTTTGCCTTATGTGGTTGTACCAGAGCTTTCTAAATACTGGGTAGGTGGGACAGATTTGTCACCTCCATGGCCCTCATCACTACAGTATTGAACCTGAAAGAGGACTTTAAGTAACCTGCAAATGCCTAGTTTTTGCCCCAAGCACAGAAGTCTGATATAACGCAGCAGATCAGAAGGGCTCAGCTGATATCCTCAAAAATATCCTTGAAAAGGGAAAGGGTGGAAGATTTATTAAATTGTCCATATTTTAAAATCAGTTCTGCCTCATTCCACATCAGCTTGTGAGGCACCGTCTCGGAGACTGTCACTGCTGAAGCGCAGCCCTCCATCACACAGTTTTGTACCTCCTGTCACTCTGTCAGCAACCACACTCCCAGCGGTGGTTTGCAGAGCTAGAAAAGCAAATGCTTTAGTCTGACTGCAAGGTGGCAAGAGGCTGTCTGCAATCTCAATTGATTTCCGTGCCTACGTTTATGGTAATCTCTGTTCCTGTGAGCCAAGCCCACCTGGTGCTCAGTTTTGCCTTAGCTAAAGCAAGGCTGCATTGAGATTTACAGCTAAGCAGTGCCATATAAAAGCCAGTTATTAAAAATAATAAAACTCCTGGAAATGAAATAGTATCTTTTTCTAATAACAGAATTGTCATCCTGGACTGAAACAATCATTCATCCCATTAGGAAACCAGGTCTAACAGTTCAAATAGAAAGCCTTTGCTACCCTCTCTTGATTCAGTTATTGATTCAAACACACACCTCAGCATCTGGACATTGTCTCTTCCTAGTGACCACCCACTTCCAATTAGACATCTCACTGTTAAATCGCTAAAATTAGGAGGAAAAAGCTGGCCCTTCATACCTCTTGTCCACATTGCCTAGAATAAATGGGGATGTTCACACCAATAGGCTTGCCTGTGCATTTGTGGGGTGCCTGGCTGCAGGCAGCCATGACCTGGGTCCCGCTATTATATGTCTGCTCCTTGGAGTCATCTTTGAATTTTACAAGGTGGCCTTGTCACACTTCCTGCAGTCCGTGCCCCCAGGAATAACAAACTGTCACTCGTTTCTTCTCTTCCAACAGCCGCTCGGACAGTGATGCCAGGGAAGCTGCTGCAATTACCAGCCAGTACGTTTGCCCCATCTCTAAGCAGCTGGTTGCAGACATGAAGGAAGATACAGACAATTTCGACTGAAGGTGAAGGGAAAGAAACAGCCAAGGAGGCAGCTTTGTGTGTGTATAGCCTTGAAAATAAACAGGGAAGCTATTGCATTTGCTTAGGGCAAACTGTTGAGATCAGCAAATGAAAAAAAATTCTGGAAAGCAGCCAAAACCCAGTAAAACCGCTTAGATTATAGAGTGAAATATATGTCAGTGTGACCTGCTGTCAGTAGATGGAGCCTGAAGGAAGCACATCACTTCCACTTCGTGTTAGCATCTGGCTGCCTGCTTCTGAAGTCAAATAAAGATTTGTCAGCTGTGCCCCTGCTTTGGCTGCTCTTTGGGAAACCGTAATAAGGGTGGTCCCGTTACTTGGTGTTGGACCATTAGGAATGCAGGGTGGGGGGGAAGAAGAATTTTGCCAGGCTTCCCCCACATGAGGCCTGTTGGGAGTAGCTGGAGTCCCTGGCACATCATCCGTGGCTGGGACTCAGGACTGCCCACAATCCAACCTTACAAAGAGGCCAGTATCAGGGCCTCCATTTAGCAAAGACTTAGCCAGGTGCTAGATTTTACTGCAAAGAAACGTACTGAGAGCTACGCGACATAGATACACACCCTAAAGATTGTTTCTACTCCATCCTGCCCCTGTATTTACTGCCCCAGCTTTCTCGTAGCCACTAAACACAAAGCTCCACTAGAAGGAATTTGTTCTCACCGTTTAGTGAGGTTTACATGTTATCCCTGTACCACGCTGCCTGGCAGATTCCCTCCTCTGATAGAACAGCACCTCCACCTTTCCTGCAAAACCAACAGATTTTGAAGAGCAGCTCTTAAATAAGGCATCTTCAGCTGCAGTCAGGCATGCCCACCGCAGAACTGCTCAATCCATCCTGCACCGTCAGTTTTCACCATTTATGATGTACCTGACATCTGCAAAGAAGCTAGTCTCTCTCAAATGTTCATCTAAACACCCATTCCTTTACTGCAATGCTGAAATGCTGTTGTCACGGACCTTGGCATTCATTTATTTTGGTCCATAGGAAATTCAGCTAGGAAAGAGACCTTTTGGAGGACTTTTGGAAGGAGTGTTGACAGCCTGTATTTTGTTAAGCCACTAACGGCCATCTGGCTAAAAGGCAGCATCTGAGAACTTTCTGAAATCAATTGGGACTTTAAAAGGAGCAGTGAGAGCAGCTGTCCCCTTTTTCCTCCTACGCAACGGGCAAGTTGAAAAAAATGGTGTTTCTTTGCACAAGTGGCCAAATGCCTTGCTACGTGGTATTAGGCTTGGAAAAATTTACTCACAAAAAGACAGGACAAGACAGCAGAACAGCCTGCTATTGAGGCCTCAGGAAGCTGCTGAGATGTAAATAATTGGAGCCTGGATGGAGATTCTGGGGAGCATCCCTACAAAGAGCCACTGCTGGCCACTGGTGGAAGGAGACATGCGTTGTCCCTGCAGAGTCGCTGGGCAATCACTGGGCTGCAGCTGAGCCCTGTCGCTGTCTCTGGATCCACTCTGCTCCCCTTACAAGGGTTCTGTAGGGTGGCTGGGAACAGCAAGATTATCTCAGAAACATAACAGATTATCTCAGCCCGAGGACTTACACAGGGCCTAGCTCCTTACCTTACCATCCAAACAAAAGAGCAGCCAGGAAGGCTTTGTCTTCACTGAAACCTTTGCCTTTTCCAGAAATAAAGACATTTGAGAGCTGGCTTTTTAATTAAAAAAAAAAAAAATATCTGTTTTTCAGGAACAATATGACAGACCGCAACTAGAAGAGAGAAATCGTAAGTCATGGGCTGGAGAGCAAAACCTGTTATAAAAGGCATGCAGAAAGAGCCTGGCTAAAATAAATAAGATATAGGGGGTGTAGCAGCATCATTATGACTCTTTCCAGGAAATGATCTGACCAAAACAGACCCTATCTCTGGCACATCAGAAACATAAATTTGCCTTCTTCCTCCCTGCTGCGAGAGGTTGGAGTATACAGACAGCTTCCCAAGTGTCAGCCCTTGTCCTCCTTCATGCTCCTGCACACCTCAGGGTGCTTGGCTCTGAACTCCGAATGCTTCCAATAGATCCTTGTTGCTACAGAGAGTTTAGGATAGGAAAGACTCAGGAACAAAGCAGAAATGGGAATTTATGCATCATCGTGTTCCGTGACTGGTAAGTATCTTTCAGTAAGTCATCCAATGAGGCAAAGAGGCAAAGGTTGAACTGCGGCAGTCCACTCCAGCCAGCCAATGGTTTTTTGCCTTCATGAAGCAGTGAACGTAGAAGACGGCACTGGGAGAAACAGGGAGAGAAGAGGATCAGCTTAATCAGAAACAGGGATTTTTTTCAACAACTGGCAGCTCACCATGGCTGTTTCTCACTGGCTCCTCACTTCTGTGCTCTTTCTGCTGCCCTTCATAACGTACGTTTCAGCACAGCAGCAAGGTAAGTTCTTGCAGGAGGTCCATGACCACAGAGGAATAACCCCCACGGCAGCAGGTTGCACCATTGTAGGTGGGAGATTTTACACTCCTACTCCGAGACAGCGTTATTCAATGACCTTTTCTCCAATGGTAACCAGACAGGGCTCAGATCTCGCCCAATTCTGTCGCAATGTGAATCCCTGGACAATTTTGTATCTCATTTGTGTGTTTTCCCAGGATGTTCTGTCAATAATAGCAAACCAAGCGTTTATGAAAATAACCCTCCTGGCTACGTGGTGACCACTATCCATGTGGAACAAAACTTCTCTGTAATGATTGATCTTACTTCCCCCGATGTCAGTTTTTTCACTATCCAGGGGTCCGAGCTGCAGCTGAACCGAAGTGTGGACTACGAGGTAAGCCTTTAGCTAGCAGGCTGTAAGGATGAGGTGGATAATGCTGGGATGCAATAAGTTTCAGCCTGAGGTCTTGGACTTCCAGAGATTCATAACCCATTTCTAAAGGATCTAGGAAATAACTTTGAAAAATAAACCTTTTTCAGTTGGGTTTGAGTTCACTTTCTGGGAGGTGAGCCCTTCCACATGCAGAGTATAGGGAGGAGGGGGATGCATGGGATGCATGGGATGCCTGCTGTTACCTTCCTTCAATGAGTCTGTATGAAATAAAACAAGGAGAAGTTTTAAAACAAAAAATGTGGCAACTGCAGTTGTTCATAGCTCTTCAGGACCCATGTGAAATGATCCCTGTTTGCCTGTAGAAAACACAGCTCTGAGCAGTGAGGTGATCTTGTGTGAAGCATAAAGGCAGTATAGAAGGTCAGTGTGCTCAGTTAGGTTGCTGCTAAATTATTTCACCTTCTTGGAGTTCTCTGTGCACAGCCACAAGCATCCCTAAGCTGCCTTTCCCCTAATGTAAAAACCCACATTTATTTGAGCAAAGAACAGCAAACAGAGTTAACACCCCACAGGCGACACTGTACTTGCTGCATGACACATTCCTGTTTCATTGAATTTAAAAAGAAATCTCTGTTTAAATTCACCTAAAGTGTGAGAAAATGGCTGATAGCTCTGCCGACATACAGGAATCACAGGGAGAAGCTGGACGATCAGTCTGCTTTGACTCTATCATAAACAAGATTCCAACGCTGACGGATGGCTATAAAGAAAAGAAAGGAAAAGTTAGATGTGCCTGAAAACATGATAAAGCCCAGCAGCGTTTCTGATTTAGCAATGCGTGTATTTGTCTCATTGACCTTAGAAAGAGTTAGTACATTCTGGCTTGTTTCTACAATGACGGGGTTTTTGGTTTTGCATACAGAAAGACACCTTGCTGCTGGTGTACCTGATTTGTTGGAACGCTGCTGGGCAGGTGAGTGCTCTTCCAAACACTCAGCCCTGTTCCAGGGTACTGCAGGGCAGCTCGTACTTCCCTCTGCTCTTCCTAGCCCATAGACCAGGATAAGGAGAAGTCCTTTTCTTTGTGGACATACACACTCCTCTCGCAGTCAAAGACAGAGTGCCCAAGGCTCCACAAGCAGGGACACGCTGTGGGCTGGCAGCAAACCCCAGCCCCATCCAGCCCCCATCCAGCTGTGCTCCTTACCCCACTCCCTCTGGTCACACTGCAAATCAGGATCAGCCCCTAACAGTCTGGTTTTATCTTTGATTTCTCTCGCTTTACCCTTTCTGCAGAGCGATTCTTTGGAAATTCTTGTGACCATTCTCAACATGAACGATAACAGCCCAGTGTTTAAGCAAGCGAATCTCACCGAAGTTGTTCCTGAGGTAAGGATTTTACAGAAGTGAAGGCGGCACCGGCTCACCCAGTGCTGTGGGACTAGGAAGGGGTGAGCAGGGAGAAGCCTTCAGCCCATTTCACAGAGAAAATAACGACAGCAACTTTGTTTCAGGATACAAAAGTGAATGCAACCATTGTACCTCGTGTAGATTTAAGCGCTAGTGATGCTGACCTGGACACCATCTTTTATGAACTCACAACAACAGTGCCGGAAAATCTTTTTTTTGGGGGGGAAAAAATGGTAGTTCTGGAGAAGGCTTTGTGTTTAATTGAGAAAAGCCCCAACTTCGAGGCTAAGGTCACTGTATTGCATTTAGTTCCCTGACAGCTTCTGGAAGAGGTACAGCTTTTGCAAAAACCAAGCATTGGTTTGGTTAATAGAACAGAGCAATCAGCATTGCAGGTATTGAATTCTGGTGGAACAGCAATCAGCATTGCAGGTATTGAATTCTGTTCCTGCTCACACTTGTATTACCCTGTACAAACTAAACTTTCATCTAGGATATTCTGAGCCATATGATCCAGGGAAGTCTTGTTGGGATGGTGTGTAAACATATCAGGAGAGACCTTTGTACCTCACAGAGTCCAGAATTGC
>NW_009633796.1:6110-26624 GCF_000690535.1 Cariama cristata
GTTCGTCAACAGTGTCCACGCAGAGTGGAGATAACATGAGCTGCCCAAGATCACACAAAAAGTCTTGGCAAAGCCAGAGGCAGACTCCACTTTCCCCAGGTCCCAGTTTAGTGCCTTAGTTTATTTGCTCTTAAGGGGTTTGCTTGGTAACATGGGAAATAAAGGTATGCACATTAAACTGATGTCAGCCTAGAGTGCAAGGGCCTGCTAGAAACTAAAAAAAAATAAATTCAAGAAGAAAACAAAGTGTATATTTACATTTTAAAAAAGCATTGTGGACTGAGCAGGCAGTGTCTGACATTCTGCCTCCACTTCCTCCATAACCCCAGGGACTTTAAGGGTTGCGAACAGAAACCACAAGTTTTTCAATTTCAGCTCTGGGACCAGACTTTGCACTCACATTGGTGTAAACCTAGAGGGATTTAGAAATTCAGAGGAATTCTAGTCAAGACATAAGATTAAAGGAGAACCAAAGCAAGTGCAGAAAGTTATAGAGTAAAACGCAACGTATGTTATTTCAATTTAGGTTTACAGTTGCGTCCAAAGTTCAGCTGCGCTAGGCTAAGGCAAGTGATCTTGCCAGCTCCCAGAGGCTGAGCCATCTTTGATCAGTTTTGTGCATGGATGTGAGGTTGTTTGGCTGTCATGGACCCAAAATCAAGGATTGTTGGCAACCTGTTGAGTGTTGGAGATAAATGAGATAAAAGATTTCATCCAGTACCTGCTGAGCAGGTAGGCAGGCAAAGCAGAGGACCTGGGAGAAGAAAACTCACAGGAACATGAACAAAACTTTCTGACAAGCCAGGCAGCTCCAGTGTGCAATACCAAAGATTAAATAGATCTGGTATTCTCACACTGCCCCTGTCACCCCCCCAGGTCCCCAGGATTAAAGGCCTGACTGGGATGATGAACACAGGCATGAGCAGTATTTTGAACATGTCTCTCATCGAGGCTGCTAGCAGAGTTTTTCCTTTTCCCCTGCCAGGACACAGATGGTTATTTTGCCATAAAAGGAGTTAATAACCCAGAAATTTATTTACAAAAATCATTGGACTATGAGAAATTTAAATCGACAACGTTGGTCTTGTATGCAAGGGTAAGTTCTTTAGAAGGAACAAGTGCCTTGTTTGCCCCAGTCTCTCTTAACTGAAGGGTAAATCTGAATGGGAGATCTCTGGGATGGCAGGAGGGAGGGTGGAATCTCGGGGGGCTTCCACCCTCCATAATTACACAGTGACAGTCTTGCATTCAGTCCACCTTTGTCAGCACAATGAGATAATTCACTGCTTTAGCTAATCTCACGTAAACTGCTAAGCCTTAGACAGAACAGAGTTGCAACAGCTAAAAGCCCCTGGGCCACTGGTTTGTGCGAATGGGTTCTTTTGGCAATAAAACTTGCGTCTCACGAGGATGCTTTGCCTTTGGGTACAGGACAGGTCTGCGGGCAGCGCCACCACCACCAACACAGCTACCGCAACAATCAATATATTTATTGAACAAGCTGACACCAGATCACCCTGGTTCCTACCCTGTACCTTCATTAGCATGGACAAGAGCATTTGCATCAGCAGCCCCTATACTGGAAGGGTGAATATCTCCGAGATGTCGGTAAGCAGGCATGATCAAACAATATCCTTGATGCTATTCTCAAACAATATCCAGATGCTATTCCCAGCGGGTAGTGCCTAATAATTTCCATGAGCTCCTGCTGATCTCCAGTCATAAATGCAGATGATTCAGCATGACAGGGAGTCTTCATCATCCTGGAAAGTTGAGGTTCCCCCATCCCAAGCAGCACTGCTTGCCCTTGTTCCTGCAGCACATCACAGGAGAGGTGAGAGCTGGAAAATCTTTTACTTAAGCAGTCTCACCTCTGCCCTGTTACAGCCATTTCCCAGCAATAAATGCCATTCTGCCCGGACAAAACCACTAGAGCCACGCTGGGAGAGGAGAATGCTGCAAATGCTAATTTGGTGCTGTAGTGTGGTATGTAATGCTTTGCCTTGTTACTGCAGACGAAACCGCTCATCCTAGAGCCAGGACCTATCTACGCTATTGATCCTGACTACACTTTCAACGAAAAAATTGTGTACAGTATTGTTGGTGGTGAGTAGAAGTTGTCACCTTCCATAAACAGCATTGCTCATATGTCCCCTACATTATCTGCCAAGAGGAGATACCCTCCACAGCACTTGGGATTTGAGGGCCTGGGGATTTGCCCCTCTGTTTCTGCCACAGAAACATAACTAGATCCAGAGAACATTGCGGATTAAGTAGAAGAAACAGACTGTACAGAGACGAAGAAAAAGAAAATTACCAATCTCAGTGAAATCTGTTTCAAAAGGACTTTGGTTTTTTTTGGAAGGTGAGACATGTTTTATCTTTAAGCTTTTAGACCTGATTTTGCCAGTCTGGTCACACCACTTTCATTCAGTCTTTGAGCTGAACCTAAAATTCCCACATCATCAGCATAATTTTCATCCATTGCCAAGAATTATGTTTTTATTCCCCAGCACATTGCCACTATCTAATCTGCCCTGTTTTAGTCTTGATTTCAAAAAGATTACTTGAATACAGCCAACTGATTGCCCAGTCACTGACTGGGACATTTATTTAATTCAAAAAATGAGTCCTACCTTAGCTAGCTGGGTTCACACACATCTTCTCCATGTTTTTTGTCTGTTGAGTCCCTCTGGATCCCTAGCCAGCACTCCCAGCCCTTGGAGCAGCCAGGCAGGCAAGGAAAACAGCATTATGCCCTGGGGGTTTTGTCACTAAGATGTGAAAAAATGAGTCCATAAGCTCCAGGTCACTTTATGAAGGTATATCTGATGATTGAATAGACTTTCCATTTTCTTTAGGGGATACAGACAAAGTGTTCTCCGTGGATCCAGACACAGGGAATCTAACTATGAACAAAGCAGCAACTTCCCCAGACTCCTACCTATTGCAAGTCATGGTAAGTCTGACAACATTGCAGACAACAACCCAGCATAGCTGGCTCTCTAGAAAGCAGCAGTCTTGATGTGACAGGAGCCAATTACATTAATAATTAAAGCTAACTCAGTTACACCCTTTCTTTTGGAAGGGCCTAGTATTTGACCAGTGTCTTACACCAACTTAGATGCAAAGCTTTGCCCTTTGCGTGGATTGCAACATCGAGGCAAATTAACTTGCATGGGGACATCCTGCTGAGTTGAAAGTATGGAGGAGCATAACTGGAAGGCTTTCTTTAGGCATGACTGGAGCTTCTGTTACAGTAGTAAATGTAACTCAGCCCTAGAGACAAGCTCCTCTTTTGGCTACACCTCAAGAGGAAAGGAGGGTGTTGAAACGCACTCCCTGCACATACATACCCAGGAAGATGTGGACTCTCAGGCAGTGGCTGAACGGACCCAACCCTCACGAGGTTGAGCAGACTCTGCCTGCTGGTGCTGGAATCTCACTGCTTTGTACTGGAGCTTGGCAATTTGTCCAGACGTGGCCGTTGTGAAGGGTCGTACCTAGACTTTGGGGCTAGACCAAGACTGTGTGGAGGACCAACAGCAGCAGCAAGCTAAAACACAAGGACTCCAAACCATAAGGCTGCTGTGACAGGCCTGGTTCAAAGCTCACTGAAAATGATGGAAAAAACCCCATGGGTTGCAATGGGCTTCAGATCAAGCCTATCCTTTTATGTCTCATCGCTAATAGAAAAAAAGCTAGCATCTCTCTCTCTCTCTCTTTCTCTCCAGGCCACCCAAGTCAACAACATAAAGAAATACTCCGTAGTCAGTGTAGAGATTAAGGTCATCAATAAAAGTGATTATCCACCGTACTTTGAGAGCAGGATCTACTATGGGACGGTGTTTGTTGGTGTGGCCCCAAGAAGCTTTGTCTTCCAAGCTGGTGATCCTTCAAGCCCCCTGATCATAACAGCAGTGGATGATGATTTCCCTAATGTAAGAAACTGAAAATGCACTGCATTCTTTCTCACTGCTTCAGGCTTAAAGCAGGATCAGAAAACATGAGGAAGGGGAGGTGGAGCAAGGCAGATACATGTTTTCCTCTAGTGTTCCGTATTATATTTCCCTGGAAATTCCACATAGATCAGAACCACTTATGGTGTGATGTAATGTGGAGAAGCTGCTGGACTTCACCCTCCCAAAAGCCAGTCCCTCCCAGATCTATGTAGGTGAGCTGATCCACTGCAAAATAGCATGCTGAGTAAAGCCCAGGGATAGCAAATACTGTGAACGGGTCCAGATCTGAGTTAGGGCTAGGTGAAGTGTTTCCTTGAAGAGTTTGGGGTGGCAGGATCCCATGCAGAGGTGCCCTCTCTCTGCCAGGTCAAGGAGAGCTATGGGTGGACTAGCCTGGGAAGAGGAGCCGGTCCAAAGACAGCAGACTAGCATGGACTTGCAGTCCTGGGCTGGAAATGGTTAACCTTCTCCCTGTAAGGACTCATTTTGAGAGTGCCATTCTTGAACAATGTACTGGGAGAAGGAGAGGGGAAGAGATTTACTGACCAGCCATTCCCATCCCACCCTATTAAATAAAGAAAAAAATGCTAATTTTATTGATGCCAAGGCTTCCATAACAAGACTGGGGACCTAGCAGAGGGATAACAGCTTAGACACAAAGGAAAATATTGTGAGGACCTCAGCACAATTATTATTCTCCACGTACATCCCCCTTTGGCACTGTATTAAAGGCAGAACTGAGCAAATTTACAAAGTCCCTTGCATAATGGTGTTTTGTGTGGGCAAATATTAAAGATACCAACACAAGCTGGGTAAGACTTGGGGTTTTTTTGGAGGCAACACTTTTAGGATACATTCTTGAACTCTGAGCAACAGGGTGAACACACTTGGGTTCAACCTTTCTCACTTCCTCAGTTCAGATATATTTATTGCACTATACACCTGCTCATACTTCAGGTGTATTTGCCAGTGGGTTGTTATGGAGATGCATGCAAAGCACAGACAGTGTGGTTTAATCATTCACTCTTCTGGCTTTTCAGAAAGTCAACCCAAACATTGAGTACTACATAAAAAACAGCACCAATTTCATTGCAACCAAAGATGGACTCATTCTGACAAACATGATGCTGCAGTCACCAGGAACAGTAACCATTGAGGTAGGGCAACTTTCTTCATTATCTAGCCAGGGTCATGGAAGGAAGGGGTAGTTTCCAGTAGAGAAGCACCAAGGGTGGAATTCCATTAGGTAAGGGACATAATGAAAGGACAGTCATTGCCCCAACCATTTGCATCATAAATGTACAGGGATGGAGGGAGATGAAGTGATAGCAAATTTACTGTGTGTGATACAGGTTATATCTGGTGCTAGCTGTAAAATTGCTTCTCCAATCCTGTGGAATATATCATTGGAGACATGCAAAAAGTCAGTTGGGAGATTTTAGGAGCCCCTCTCCCACAATCTGATTGTGATTAACAAAAAAAGGAGGGTGAACAAGTGGGTAGGAGGTTGATGTGTAGGTATGGGTAGGCTATGACTGCTGGCATGTACCCCAGCTCTAAAGGCTACAGCCCCAAACTTGGGAATCCTTTGGTAAATCCAGCACTTTTTTTGATTGGGTCAAGGGCAGCAGTTAATAATTTTAGAATTTCTAAGGAGCTAGATGTTCACTTTGCCCATCTGCCTGCCAGTGACAACTGGCTCCCTAAGACAGTTGGGATGCCATGCCCTATGAAGCTATCTGAACCAGGGTGACTATAGTGTTGTTTTAGCTACACGGGCAGGGCAGAGAGAGGTGCCAACACATGCTGCTGCATGCCCCACACCACCTCATTATCTGTGTACAGCACTGTGCTGCAAAGCTGGGCACAAATGATGCACCTGGTTCTGGCCCAGGACAGAGAATCTTCAGAGCTCTTCTTCCTCTGTGACCAAATTGTCCAGCTACAATGCAGGGCTATTATGTGGTGAGGATATGGACAAGGTACTCTGTCCACAAAGGGCCCACCACATACCTTGCGAGTGAGCTGGAGATCTAGGAAGTCCCTAAGCTATCTCTTTCCCATGTTAACACAGGCTGTTGGAAAAGATATGGTGAGCCTGCAGGAGGCAAGCACTGTCGTCGTGGTGGAAATCGTCCTTGCCACAGGTAGGCTGGGTGTTTCTTTGTTTTCTGCTTTGTGGAGATGACTGGGGAGTCTTTTCCACTTCTGTGGACAAACTGTCAACGACAGGTCACCCACTGAAGTCTGTGGACCTGGGCTGAGGCCAAGCCCATACCTACAGGAGGTTTTACAGTGGCTATAAGAGAGAAAAAACTCAAGCAACATCCTTATGATGTGGTCACCACATGCCTCAGCCTCCTCAGACTTTAAGTAGTGCTGTGTATTGTAGTGTCTTTTCTTGTAAATCCAGAGCTAAATCTGGGGTTGCTTCATACTGTTTTGTGGGTCAGAAATAACCCAGTATGTTTTATCATGGCAAAGGAGGGTTGCCCTGACACCTTGGTAGATCATTGCTGCTTTTTAGCCAAAAATAGAGAAAGCTGCAATGTTATTTCCTGTCTTATGCAGAGCAGACAGAAGTTGGCACACCCCCACAAAGCTAGGCTTTGTCATGAGCAGAGGCATTTTCTGCTCAGGTCAGCTCAAGTTCTTATACTCCAAGATTTTAAGGTCTTACCAGAAGAAATGACCCATGAGAAATAAGATAGACCTGAGGTTACATACATACATAACCCTCCAGCTATCATTTGGCTTTGTTGATGTAAAAATAGCTTACTCTTCCATAATTCTTAGAAATGGCTCTTAAATAGATCTTCTAAATCAGTTAGACTTGAAGCTTACAAAACTTCTTATGCTTTGGATTAAGATGAATGAATATAATGCATTTTCACAGCAGGATAGGCAGGTAATACCCAGACTCCATTGGTTTCTACATGATGATGTATGATTGAAGTTCCCAGTTGGGCTCTTCCATTACTTCATCCTCTTATCACCATCATCGTGGGGATATCTGGAAGGGAAAAAAAAAAGTAGGCTCCTGGGTATAAATATGGATTCCCTAAAGGTAGTGTCGTTTCACAGCTAAAAACACTGGCTGCATAAAAACCACCTAAACCCAATTTAAAGGCACAGTCCAGCTCAGCAGAAAGCGCTAGTTCAGGTGTCAGTATACAGAGCTGCAAACACTCCAAACAGATGTACCAGCACTTCTGTGCAACTTCTAAATGTTGCCCTTGCTATTTAAACCACACAAAATAATGATGCTGGTGACTATGCAAAAAAGTAGATTGAAATTACACTGAATGCCTCACAGCCTATGAAAGGAATTGTGCTTTATTCCGTACTACAGCCAGCACTCAGGAATGGCCTAAACAGAGCTGAGATTACCATCTTGCTGGCCAATCTGTAGGATATTTAACCCTCAACTGTAAGAGGTGGTGTTAAGGAATGTGCATGCAACAGGTGGGAAGGTGCTTTGCAACGTTCCGATATCCAGGGAGAAACTAGAGTTGTTTTTAATATACTCTCCCTCTGGGAAGTGGTAACTGTACATTGGCCTCTGGTTTCTGACATACTGGTGCTGAAGCCAGCTCACACGGATCTCAAGGTGAGTCTTTCCACCAAGCTGAGCTAGCTTTCGCACTGTGTGCTGCGCAGCACAGAAGGAGTTAAGGGTGGTGGAGTTTCATATCAGCTCCGGGGGTGGTGGCTCCCTGGGAGACATGATTAAGAAGCAAAAATTCACTGATGTCCTAAACCCTTACCAATGTATTAATGATAAACTGAGGGTGCAATCAAATGCAGAGGGAATACTCAAAGTCCGTTGTCATAAACAGGTCGGCAGGAGAATAAAACTGTTTCATTAATCATTAATCTTTAAAGAGACTAATTTACACTACAAAATGAAGCTGGAAAACTTAAAATAAAGATTCCCACTGACAACAACAAGCAAATCTGATTAATTCTTTCCACTGTAATGTTGATCTCTATACAAATGTGCCTACACTGACCAGTGGCTGAAAGCATAAGCTGCGCCTGAGAAGGCTGGTGTTCAGCAACAAAAGGGCAGGAAAGAGTCTCCTATCCTGGGGACCTTCTAATGCTTTTTCTACTTCCTGTTATGCTGTTTGATTTCCTATTTTAATGCGGTCATCAGTATCAGAGGTGACATTCCAGATTAAAGGAAGATTTGCATTTTCATGCACATATGTACAAACATACCTCACTTTTGCACACTGATGTAAATGGGTGAAGTGGCAAAGTACAAGATCTACCTAGCTTTACTCCATGTCACATCTGCTTGCCTAATACAGTCATGTATATATTAGCTTAGTTAAATCATGGGGTGAAAGTCATTGTCTTGTAAATGGATGCTATTTCCACTTCATGTAACTTACTGGAAGGTATAATATTCTGCAAGTGGTCACCTTAAAAATACCCTCTGCTTTTAGGACAGTAAACAAATGGAGCCTTCTATGATGTTAAATATATCACTCTCACATTCTGCACCACAGGATGCTGCTTTGCCCTTCAAAAATTGGTTGGAGCTTCTCCCACAATGAAGTGCTGTGTTAAAAAAAAAGCTAGCTGCCATTTCTACACTTTGTAACACTGGTTTGTTTTTCTTGTAGCTGTCACCTCCTCTGATAAGATATACACTGCACAGGATATGGCTGTCTTAGGTGGTACGTTAGCAGCACTGCTATTAATTGCCTTAGTCTTCCTTGGAGTGATGATATATAAACAGTATGAAAAGAGTGTCAAATATGTGACAAGGAAAAAGGTAAGTGCCTTGTTTGTACCTGAATTTCTTAGCGTTAGAAAGTGGGATCTGAGGAGGTTTTAAAGTATGGACGGGCTGTCCAAATACTACATGTTTGTGTGCAGGGGATGAATCACTCCTGAGACAATGTTTGCAAAGGTAGCATCACTTTGGTGGTGTTTGCTGTTGTTCTTTTCTGCCCCCTGAGGCTGGAGCTGTCTGGTAGATGATGAGTGGACATGGTAAGGTGAGGACCACAGCTCCATGGAGCACAAAATCTAGGATGAATGTGACACCTATCAGAGACAGTCTCTGAAAAACGTGTGTCTGTGGTATAAACCACTGTTCATCCTCCCTCTATAGTCAAGGGAGAGAAAGGTCCCTTCATATCCTATCCTAAAGCCTGGGCATAGACAGTTGTCTGCACCTGAGCTGTTTACCTTTGGCTCTCTCAAGTCCCTGGCAGTCTGGTTACTTTGAAGTTTAGGGTGTAATTCATCTGATCAGATGTTGGTCTCTCCCTTAGGATGGGACTGTTAGGAACCTAGGCGCCACTGACTACAACAGGAGTCCAGAGCACGTAGCTCAGGTAACCACAGTCCTTCACCCTCAGTGAGTTAAATCCCACTCCAGAGTAACACCTCAAATGGATGGGTATAAATCAGTATACATTGCTGGTGTTCAGCCCTCCTGGAAAACATGCCTGTGCTTATCTGAAAAAATCTAGAAGTGGAGTCAATAAAAAATAGCTGTTGTAGGGAGCTGTATCTTTCCCAGGCTTCAAATAGATCTAACTGTAAAACAAGCAGAAGCTTTCCTGAGCAGGAGCTCAGTCGCTTCAGCCACCCATTTCCCCACCCTCCTCCCCATTTCTGTTCCTTTTACTATGATCACAAGGTGTCTCTCCTCCTGTAGTTCTCCAAGGAAATCTCGGGGGGTTACCAGAACCAATCTTATGAGGAAGATGAACACCCAAATGCGAGCACCAAACAGCAAGAGACGTTAGAAAATGGCGGTGTCCAGTCGATGACACGTGTACTAGAGCAGCCAGCACTTTCCTCCGCCTCTTCCAATGCAGAAGACATTGATAGCCTTACAAAGCCTTCTATAGCGTCCACCATCATCTTTGACCAGGAAGAGAAGGAGGAAGAAGTGGAAGAAGAGACTGAGCGTGAAAGAGAAGTGAAGTCTATCCTCAAGACAGACAGGCACGTGGCAGATGACGGCTACAAAGCTGTGTGGTTTAAGACCGATGTAGACCCAGATGCTGGAGAGCAGGTTGAAGTGATTGAGGACAATACAGCAGATGGCAATGATGACAGTGACCAAGATCTGCAGAAGGAGGAGGAGGAGGAGGAGGAGGAGGAAGAAGATTATGACAGGGACGATCACCAGAGAGGGCCGGGAGTGTCCTTTGCCTCAGAGAGCTTATAATGCCCAGCTGCAGAAGTGATAATCAACATGTCTCGCACAGATGCAGTGACAGAAGATGACAATGATTTATAATGGAAACACACCTGCACTTTCCCCCCAAAAATGAGGGAATCTCAGCTGCTTTGCTGACATGAAGCCCATCTTTCTGCTCAGGGGGGAAACTGGAATGCAGGAGGATGAGCTTGCCTGTCCTGCTGGTCTGAATGGAGCCGGAAGAGATTACAGCTAACCTTTTAGTAAGACTTTGAAATATCACTTAGGATTTTGGAGGGGAGGAACAGATGTCTCATGTCTCCACCTTCGCCCTGTTCCCCCGCTTACATCGCATTTCCCATAGTGGCTGCGGGTACACCAGAGATGTAGCTGAATTGCCTTTGAAGCAGTTAGCCCAGCTCGCGGTAGCAATTTACACAACCCAGTGTTCATCTCCTCTTGGTGGGTAAATAAGCCAGTGGCGACTCCTTGGCTGTTCCCTTTAGGGTGTTACAGTTTGATGCCAGCTGCAGGGCGTAAGCCAGCACAAGTCACCCTGAGCCTGCAGTTGCTCATACAACTGTATCCAGGAGCTCACTTCGGGGCTTGGCTCTGCTCTCCGTCATGCCAGACTCGTGCTCCCTGCACAAGCAGCTGGCACGCACCACCATGTCCTCGCCCTGCCAGTAGCCAGGAGTTTACATGCTCAGGAGCTGCTGTTTCCTCTGTCACTGATAAGCAAGGACTGATCACATATTCTTTACCGAAGGACTTTGTCGTCAATTTTTCTATGTCATAAAACCACTAATTGTGCAGTACTTCTTTAGCTGTGTGTCTCCTATCTGTCAGGGAAAAGAAGAGCTCCTGCCAGGACCTGCCTACAAAATGCCAGGGGTATTTCCAGCTCTCTGGGCTTTTGGCAGCAATGGGTATCATTCCAGAGGTGCTGGATGGGGGGTCAGCACGCTGTTTCCCTTGCCCAGCAGGGCTCAAGGTGTCGCTTTTATCATTGCTGCTGAAGGTGGAGGTCAGCATTGCCTCTGAGTGCCAGGTGTCACCACCATTTCTCTGCTCCTGTCTCGTCTCAGATGCCAGCCCCTTTGCATACCACCCTTCACCATTCATGAGGAGCCCAGCAGGCTCTTTTGCTGGTAAAATACCATCTTTCAAGCTTCACCTAGAGCTGAGCTGCAGCCTGAGAGCAGAGGTGGTTCACTGAGAGCAAGTCAGCTCTGCTGTGCTTGGCTTAGGAGTCCAGGCTTGAGCTAGAAAGCCTGCTGACCTCTGGTGACAGCACCATTGCATGTTGGATCCCTCAGCTCTCAGCAATATCGTCTTCAGTTATGGTCCTGCCATAAAGCCCCAGTTCAGCAAAGTGAGCACACCATTTTCAGGTATCATGGGAAGTAAAGTGTTTAATGCTCTGGTCTAGATTTACACCTCCCATCAACCAATTTCCTCCCTCAGCTGGCAACCAAAAGCTGGGCTGATTTCCACTGGCTGAGAATGCGGCTGGGTACCTTTGCATCTTCTGATTACCAGCACAAAATTTGTGCTGTTCCTGGTTTTCTCATTTTGGGGCTAGCTGTGGAGCAGACACGGGCTGTTGAGTGTTTAACTTCCAGTAAAAAGCTCAGAAGCATCTAAGACAGGGATGCAGCAGAAGGAGCTTGGGTCACTAATGTTTCTCTCACTTTCTCAGCTTAGCACAACAGCACAGGATTGCAACAAGATAAGTGTCAAGCAAAACCAATAAATAATCTTGCCTTTTCCCTACCAGCCAATCTCCACATTGCTGCCATTACTCCAGATAAAGCCGAGAGAGAGAGAGACCAAAGTATGGCTGCTGGGATCCACATGTACACCAAAGCACAAATGATTTCCAAAGAGGCTTTTATCCTCTTGGTCCATACTCTATTTCTGCACATCTCCCTGTCCCAGGGTTGACAGTGTGCTAGAGCAGAAATACCTCCCCATTTCCTGCAGCATTTTGCTAGCCTTGGGATTACTTGAGGCACAACTTTCCTCTCACTTCTACATTTGGAGACTGTTTTGCTGTGGACTATCCTTCTCTAACTCTTTCTACACACCTGGAGAAAGGAAAGTTCCTTTCCTGCTTGTCCAGAAGACGGTTTCGTGATACCTGTGACCAATGACTGAACGGAATGATTTCCAGCAGAAGGCAGTTTGCATGGCCTGACACACCATAGCTGCTCCATTTCCCTCACTGCTGTGCCATATGTGATCTGTTCCTGTCCGCTGGCACGCTGTTGTCAGTGTGTCTGCCCTCTGCTGCTGTATCGTTTGGGCTTCTGGGCACACGCATGGCGCACTGATTTACGAGCTCCCTCGATTTGCAATCTGTACTCATCTGTTGGTGCTTCACCCCCCCCCTCCAACGATGTGCTTCTCATGCTTTTGGCCTTTTGTGTTGGCATGCTGTTCAGATCCAGGCACCCTCAGTTTGCATTTCGTTGGCTGTTGGTGCCCTGGCTTCCCTCCGCTGGCAGGCAATTGAAATCCCTTCAATGTGCCGCTCACCTGCCAGGCTCCCTGTTGGCAGTTCGTTTCTCTGCAGCCCCAGCTGCTCAGTCTGTCCCCCCACAAGCTTTTATGTTCTTGTTCTTTTATCCTGCAAAATTCCTAGTGGAAATGCCCAGAAGCTTGTGCTTGTTAATACAAAAGTTAAACCGCAGCAGTCGCAAAGGGAAAAGTGTGTTCAAATAGTGCCATCACATGGATAGCAAAGGCATCTGTCTTTTATTCCTCATAACTTGAACGAGAAAGTGGAAAGTGAAGGTCCTTCTGCCAACTCCTTCCTGCACTCGACCCTTCCTTCAGAGCCTTGTGGTGAATCGGGACGTCCCGCCAGCACCAAGGTTTCCCCGACCTCTCCTCTCTTGGGATAACTGCCCTACACAAGGACAGCATGCATTTGCTGAACCTAATTATGATTTGTACAGTGAGTGTACGAATTACAGGGCTGGCTGCAGCCCTGGAACGAGGGTGTTGAGATGCCACCGCTGCCATGACTTCATCGATGTGCCGTATCAGAAGATCTCTCTGGGCATGATGTGGAGAGGGAAGTGTGGGTGCTGGTCCTCTGTATGCCACTTTTGAGGTACTGAAGCCAGGGCTACCAGGGCTAGGATGGTGGTGAGAGAGGGAGACAGCAGGAGGCCGGGAGCTGCCTTCCTTTGCTTGCACTTGGACGGACAGGAGAGACCAAGGGAAAATGTTCTTGAGTCATCACTTATCATGCTGATTCTCACCACCACTCCCCTGACCCCACACCCTGCTTCCAAACTTGGGTCTCAAAAGAGGTTTGGGGTACCTCTTTCTTTTGTTCTCCCTGTTGTAGGGATGTCCAACCCTATTTCATTCTGCAGCCTCTTCCCTGAGGGTACACTGTGAGCCATCAGCGCCATGCTCAGCTTCAGAGCCATGCCCACACCCTGCCACACGGTTTCAGTTGTCCTATTCCTCCAGGAGACTGTGGGGTCCCGGCTGTTCAGTTGGGGTGCAGGCAGGGAATTAGAGTCTTTTTCCCTCTTATGAAGGCCCTTCCAGGCTCTCTCACTCTGCTTTCCTGAGCAGGGACACCAAGACCAGTGAGTAGGAGACCTTTGAGCACCAGGTCCCAGAGTGACTAGCTCCACATCAGGACCAGTGACCTCTCCTGCCTCTTCCTGGGTACCAGCAGTCTGGATGGAGCCTGCAACGTGTGTGGGGGCCACGGCACACCATGAGGGTTCTGAGACACTTACTTCACCTTTCCAAGTATGTTGCAAAATGTCATGGCCTCACAGATGAGAAAGTATATGTTCCTGGTAAGAAGGCAAAAGAAAACCTTTCCTTTCCCTTGCACCATAGTGAGCTTGGGTGCTGTGCTTGAAGTGGCTCTCATCCTTCAAGGGATCCCTTCATCTCCATGAAATGAGTATCAGTCTGGCATACCCTAGAGTCAGGATGCTGGCACATGAAGCAGAGAGATCTACACAAAAGAGGGAGCACATTTTTCCTTCCCAGTCTAGCATTGTTCAAACCCTGTGGCACTAATTTGACATGCAGAGAAAGATAGCAACATTTTCCATCATGCTTGACTTGTTCATTCTTTTACTTTTGGGTGAGATTTCAGATTTCACTTAAGAAGGAGTATGATATTTCCTGCGTGTTTCCTCCAGGAAATGCTTCTCCTGGGAGGTGGGTCAAAGACGAGATCCCTACAAGTCTTCTGTTTATGCCATCATCATTTCTGAGAGATGTGAACAGTTATGAAGTCTGCCACATCATCCTTCATAACTTGAAGATACCATTAATCAACACCATTACACTAAATAACCTAAAATATGTTGTGCTAATACAGACTTAGCAGATCTGCTGGGAACTAAACCTGAACAGCACCAACCCTGGACTCCCCAGGCTGATTTGTACAAGCTGTTCAGCAAAGTACCATGCAGTAGACAACCTGGCCAGGATTTCCACGATTTTCCATGGACAAGATTACCTCTATCCTGGGCATCTCAGCAGTAACCCTACCCAGATGAAAGAGAAGTGTCTAATCCACAAATTGGAAATAAATTTGTTATTCCATTGGGAAAAATAAATTCCATTAGTGGAAAAATATCCTAATAATATAAATGTTATGTGGATATCAAATGTCAATAAATTCCAAGTATATCTTGAAGATTTATCTTTCAAACATAGAAATTGGACAGGTCCAGTTAAACCAGTCTTATCATTATGTTCTCCCACTTCTAACACCAGTACATACAGCCACAGTATTTAGTATTTTTCAGGGTTATGCTTGTATCCATTCAAAGGAGATGATGTTTTGTAAATATTACGTCTATGGTAGTGGTGGTTGTTGTGAGGAGAGCTAATAAAACTTAGCATCAGGCAGAGCTCAGCCTCTTTGAGCCATTGCCTGTTAAAGCCTCCAGATCCTGTGTCCTTGTCTCCTGTCCTGGGCCTGCCCTGACAGTGGTTTTGGTTTAAGAAAATCATTGGAACTGGATGAAAAAATAGCAATGACTGTGAAAAACTACAAACAAAACTGTTCATTTTTATCTCACTTCTAATGTGTTATGGCTATTTCTGATTTGTTTGGGGTTTTTTTAATGGAAACAAAGAAAACTACTGACTTGAAAGAGGAAGAGTCTTTCTCCCCTTTCAATCTCACATTATTTTTTGAGAGGAAGTAAAGAAAAATGTGAAAGGAACAAGAAGAAAATGTAATCTTTTAAATTCAAGCCCATCTGAGATTACACTAAATCGGGTTGGATTTGTTTGTCTGTTGAATAACTTTTTGCATTATGGTACAACAATCATGTTCATTTACAAACATTTGTATGAGAAAGGAAAATATACTAATATACTAAGGAAAATACACTAAGCGATAGAAATGTTTTTGTAAGATTGTTTGGATCAGTTGGAAGACTTTTGATAAAGTAACGAAAAAGCATTTCAGTAAGCTTTTAAATAAATATCATAGCTTCAGATATGAATATTATGAGGAGCACCATGACTTTTCTGAGACAGGCATAAAGTTTCATGCACCAGTTTCTACATGGACCCTTTTCTGTGCAGGACTGAAAAGCATATAGGTGCTTAAACTAAAGTGATTTTTGATGGCAAATAAGCATCTAAGTACCTTTAAAAGCTCAACCTTAAACTCCAAAGACATTCAAATGTTTTTTAAAGTTTAACTCTGCGGGTAGATTTAAAAAATCTCTTTCACCCCATCCACAGTCAAGCTCTGATTTTTATTTCTGTACGAGCTTAGCATAATATTTGTTTAATATCTGTTATGCAGATCTACAAAAAGCCAAATCTGGTCTTTGACTTGGGCTTTGCAGATGACTGCCTTTCTCTAATGATTATTTTATCTGACTGTTTTAGTGATGCAAAGATCAGCTAGGGCAATCTCTCTGATAGTCGGAAAACACTAAGGAACAAATCATACAGAGCTAGGAATCTTCAATGCTAACTTGCTGGAGTTAAAAACTAAGCCAAAAAAGAACCCCAACCTCTAATCATCTTACCTCAGTTTTTCTCCATAAGTTCAAAATATTGTCTCACAAACTCACATTGATATTAGCTAAAAGACACAGAAGTGGGAGTGAAAAACTGTTACATGGATTGCAGTATGAAAAGCAGCATTAATTCAAGAATCTGGATTCTCTAAATGTATGTCAGACTTAAAACATACTAACATACTGCATGTAATGCGGGAATCTGGCTCAGAGAAGTTGTGTTTTTTTTTTTTTCTTCTAATGCAATGCCAGTTCTAAGATCTTTAAAAAAATATGTAGCAAGGTAAGATGTGCAATTATTCTCAGATTTCTTTTCCCTGCAACAGCCTGGAGTAATCTAAGGTGAATGACCATGCAGGGCATAATTCTAAGGAATTTGGTCCACCGTTAGTAGAACTCCGGCTTAACAGGGTAGAAAAACATGTTTGCAGTTGTCAACAAATCTGCAGGGGGGAGAATATCAATTTCAGTGTGACAGTGGTAGATCTGGATTTGAGATTACAGATGGAAGCTGAAGGGAGACTGAAATGCGTTGCAGAGATGACACAGCTGCTAACGGAGATCATGCCTATGACATTTCTGAGCTTTGAGTACCCTCTTCTGGAGTAACACACACCTAAGAAGCGGCCATTTCATTTTCATTCTTAGCCTCTACAGAGAAAAGAAGCAACGTCCCTTCTTGGCTGCCAGGGAAAACTGTAAAGCTGAATTGAAATCACTAGATGCAAGCAGGGAATTTGAAAAATCAAGTAAAATACAGATATTTTACCTTAGGAAGTAATAGAAACAAACAAAAAAATTCCCAGGTGTCTGAAAATTCATTTCTGCTAGTCCAGATTCTGTCCCCATTTAGAACTGAATAACCTCACAGATTTCATCAAGTCTTCAATGGCATAGCTGACAGCAAGTGCATCCTTTTGCCTTTTTTGTCTTCAAGAGAAAAATAGCTTTGCTACATGGCTAATTAGATTGCAGAGGACACTTCTTGGCTTAGTTTTGAAAGGACGGAAGATAACTGGAGACCTGTTCTCTTTGTATGTAGGATAACAGAACTATCTAGCATTTATCTGAAACAATAATGAACCCTGATCTCTTCAATCACATAATCCAGAGAAAATTATTCTTGATCTCAAAGAACAACTTCCAAATGATAGAGTCAACTGTAGAAGACCTGTTTTAACCTGATTTGCCTTGGATATACAGGGTCTTTAGCTCCAAAAGGGATTCTTTTTCCTTTAAAAAAAGTCAATTCAATTTTATTCTGGTTTATACAATTTATTTTTTCATTAGTTGGTTACTAAGTCCTCATAAAAGTAAAATTGACCTCAGCAGACCTGTAAATGGAAACTTAAAGAAACAGGATCATCTCCATCATGTGGACTTTAAGCAAATTATGGCCTTTACTTTTTATAAATACATGTTTTATCCAAACAGGAAAAAAAAAAAAAGCAGTCCAACAAATAGATTCAAAAGAACTATTTGGAACTGTAATAAAAACTGAGGCTGCAGGAATGACCTGTGGCGAGCAGTGACCCAGTAGTAATAGAAATTGTATTTCAGAGAGTACAGTCTCATCTTTTGCTCCTAAAAGAGGGAACGATCCAAAAGATGGTGGCGTTTACAGCAGCAAAGGCAGTGTGAAAACACTGCACAAAGATTTAGTGGGGGTGGGAAATCTGCATTCCTCAATCGAAATTGCCTGTTCTGTCCATATGTGCAAGAAGTTTTCCTCCTAAAGCCTCCGCCCAATGCCTCTTCCCCCTGTTTGTGGCTCAACACAGTGAAATTCTACATTACAAAACCTAAAAGTCACATAAGCTCACTGACGTGCATTCAAGATTTCACAAGATTTCCTTCACTACCCTCTGACTAGATAATAATATTGTGTTCTAAGACTTGTGTGTATACATGATTAAAAAAATAAACTTTGATTCAACTCATACTTGAAGGACTGTCCTTCAAGACAATCACTGTTACAGAAAGTCAGGATTTTCATAAAATTTAAGCATTTGTTACTAGGTTTAGCTTCTGTTAACCAGACATGTTGCAACACACAAGTATGGCTCTGTATCTGAGCCAGAATTCAAGAATAGAATGAAAACCAGCCCCAACTATCAAAAAGGGTACATATTCTCAGAAATCTTATTCAGGGCAATATTCAATAAGGGGTGATTCACCACATAATTCCATAGTTTTATAAACACATGCTGACCACAATATCCTGACACAAAAGTTCTACTTATAACAACAATGACAATACTCATCATATGAAAGTCCTGCAGAAATATGTAGGTGGAAGGATTGAAACTCAGATTTAAATAATAAGCTTAGAACAATAAGGATTTAGCATTCAGTCTAAACATGTTATATCTGAAGGTGGTGTACCGTGTCCCCAAGAGCTGCTCAAGATCTCTGCTTTCATTCCTTCTCTTTTCCTCTTCAAACAGCTTAGATAACAGTCTGTTCTCAAGCTTGGAAACTGGTTATTATAACACGGGTTAGTCCTCTCTGAAACTCCATGAGATTAGGCTCTTGGAGTGCTCCTGTAACACGTCAAAGAAAAGATGTGTTAGAGAAAAAGTAGTTGCACTCTTACAAGGATCTCGGCACGAAATGGGTTTTCCTAGCTTCTGAATGTTGTGAAGCACCCATGTTAGGCTAAACCTTTGGTGGTCTCTTTTGCACCCAGCAGTGTCAGCTCTGTTACTGAGTCCTTGAGATACTGCATTGTACCACATTCCTGAAGTGTCCCACATTGTCCCTTGTGTGTAGAATACTAATGAAGATGGATTAATGCTATTAGGTATCACGTTAAAACACTCCGTAGCTGTAAAAACAGAAAGGTCAAGAGACCACATTATTTGTCATCCTCTGTTTCTTCTCCTGCTCTTGGAGAGCCCAAAAAGAACGAGAAAGTGGCTTTTGTCATTACTGTGGGCAATCTGAGCTTTTGTTCATGAGCAAGACCTTAGATACTGGAAGTTCAGTTGTGCTATTGTCGTAAGAGCACAAGCAGATCTGTGACAACTTGTGTGCAGGCCATTCATTCCTACAATAGCAGGCAGCATCTAATTTATGTTAAATAAGGCACAGAGAGGTTGCTGTAATGAATGACAGAGATTGCAGTTCTGGCTTTCACCTTGATTTTGCGTAAGCTGAGACAGACACTTGTATAAGTCTTAATGGAATAGCTGAAAAATTTAAGAGATCATGTTGTACTTGGTGTTATGCTTGGATTTATATATCTTTATGCATACATTATGTATTTAATTGTAGGATAAGTGTGTTAACTGTTCAGGTATAGAAGTAACAGAATACTATGAAACATCTAAACAGTGAAGAGTGATTATTACATTTCATCTGTGAGCATGAAAGTTTCATAACTCACAGACATCACAAATGTCTTCAGAGTCTGTGAGTTATTAAGGTCAGTTGTGAAGAAAAAAAATCACTTTTTACTCATGAAATATTCAATATCTGCTTTATAAGAAATATTTTTTTTATTGATCACCTGTCCAATAATAGCAGGCAGCTAATCTGTATTACTCACAGGAAATTTCTGTCCATGTCTAAGGCAATTTTTTTTTCAGCTGCCTCATATTTCAGCCTTTGCAGATACAGAATGCAGAAGGGAGCACGACATCTGTACATTTAAGACCCTGAAAATAGTAGATTTTATTAAGATCTCAACTTTCACTTAAAGAGAGGTAAACAAGTAGTCCTAACTCATTTCAGTTGGCCTACAGGAACACGAGCTGATGCTGAAGAACAACTAGAAACTAATGTGGGGAGCTGTTAAGGCACTTCTTGTTAGGTTGCTAACTCTAAGGACACACTTATACCATGTAAATAAGGCCAGAGTAGGAAAAAATTGGTGTCTCGCTGTGCAGTCGTGCTCTGAGCGCAGTATAGCAATGTTACTGTAGCCTGTTGGGCTAGTTAGTTCTCTCTTGCAATGGTGTGGGAGAGAGGGCAACTAAGCGGGCTGAACATCACGTTAACACAGCAATACTGGGGCCTGAGCTATTACCTCTGTATACACTCTTTGGTTTGGACCAAAGAGGTTGCCCGGAGCCACTTTGGAGGGCTCAAACGCTGCGTTGTATTTGACAGGGATACTTGAAAAGTAAGGTTTTCTGTGACAACAAAGCCGAGCTAATGGATAGTTGCATGCCGAAAGGAGTGGTCCCCTCAGAGAAAACAACAGAATTATTTTTCCGGCAGAGAAATAAGCTGGAGAAATCAGCAGATTTCCGTTGTTAGCAGAGCCACTGTCCGCCCAGACGAGCACCTCAGCCGAGCAAGGAAAACGATGAGAACACACAGGCAGGAGCCGCCTGAGGGA
>NW_009633797.1:0-18313 GCF_000690535.1 Cariama cristata
AAATATAATATATATAAAATATAAGTCAGATCTACCCTAGACAAGAGTTTGAGGGAGCTGACCAGACCAAATCCTTCCCAGGCATACACATCCCTTTTTGTGCACTCAACGTGTTCGACACATTCGTGTCCTCTGCGTCCATCAGAAGGCACATAGCCAGACAGCATTTTCAAGAAAAAAAATTCACCCTGAATGTGAAAATCAAGTCCAAGGGGCTTAGGCACCTAGCTCCTGCAGTCAGCAACCTCTTAGTGGAGTTAAATCATTGCCTGTTCAGGAAGTTTTTGGTTAACAATTAACCTGTGCAGGTGGGGGCATTTTCATGCCGCGCTGGAATTGTATGGATGTCTGTGACCTGCGTGATACATTTCAAAGTCTTGTGGATTTTTAAAGAATCTAGATAATATGTTGCCTGAGCCTCCTTCCTTCATTAACAACCGTACAACTCATTACAAACACAAGTTCATCTCACCAACAGGTCTGCAGAAGGGAATTTGTCCCAATCAGTCATGGGACCTTCCAAGAGCAACAGAGATATTTGTCCCAGACCTCCTCAAAGCCTTGGTTTATACTTGGACCTACAGCATTGTGGATAAAGCACCTCAGTTTGCAAGGGCAGCAGCTGTGGGTCAGGAGGACCATTGGTTTTAGGGGATTCTCACGCTGCCTACCCTGCAGAGCCAGGCATTAACTCTTATTCAGCCCTATTGCAAACTCCCAGTGACCACAGCCCAACCCCACCGTACCTAGGATAGCATCTCGAAGCTCCTGTGTGATGATGGGTAGGTCATCAACATCCACAAAGTGCAGGTGCTTCTCAGGAGGCTGGCTGGCAGCAGCCGAGAGCTCCAGGTAATTCCCCCGTCCAGTGCTGACGATGAAGACTGTCACTCCCATGTCCTTCAGGAGCTGCATGGGTTCAGAGATGTCATCAGTGGAGAAACCATCTGTCACCCAAACCAGTACCTTGGGCACATCTGGCCGAGCACCAGCTTCATCACTGAAGAACTTCTCCTTGGCATAGGAGAGTGCTTTGCCTGTGTTGGTGTCACCCATGAGCTGTCGAGTGTTCTGGATGGCTTGTTGCACAGTCTCGCTAGACAGGTACCGGTCAAACGGGAACTCCATGGTGGGCGTAGTGCTGATGTGGATGATGCTGGCCTGGACATCTTTGGGGCCAAAGGTGAAAGGTTGCACAAGGTCCCAGATGAATTCCTTGACCTTGGAAAACTCATAGTAGGAGACGCTGCCAGAGCTGTCCAGCAAGAAGAGGAGGTCCCCCTCTGAATTGGAAATAGATGGCTGGGGACCTAGCAGGGGAAGAGAGAGGAAGGTACGTTAGTGGAATGATGTGAACCCATACCTGCACAGGCATCTGCTGGGAAAGCTTGGTTATCTTGTGCCAAATCTCAGAATTGAGTGAGAATTTTGCTGGTTAGAGACCTCAGGATTTGCAAGAACTGCTCACCCCATCTCCCGTCATTGGACAGCTTTGCTTAGACTCAGCAGTTTGATCACAACCGTTCTTTGCGAACACTTTGAGATGCTAACACTCAAGTGTTAGCCAGAGGCCTGCCTGTGATTGTTCACAAACTAACTTCTCTTAGCACCTTTTGTTTTAAAGTCTATTGCCAAAAAAGCTGTTTCTGTTGTGAACAGAAAACTGGTTAAGTCCTCTGAGGTTCAAGAACCTGAATTGGTTACAGGATCACAGAGAGAAAGAGGAAAAAAGTTTGAGACCCCCCACCACCACACCACTGAATAGGAGGATTGTGACCTGCGTTGGACTACTTGTCTCCCACTGCTTTCTTTGGGACGTCACATCTGCTTAGCCTGATCTAGACCCTGCCCAAGAGGGTCACTGCAAGGAGGGAAGCCAAAGCACTGCAGCAGAGCTGGAAAGAGCTCTTGGAGGCACCGCAGGACAGCAGCCCTGCGCTGATCCACCTGGCCATGGGACCCCCTCAGCAGCACACTTCAAACACACCACCCATCCCACAGGGTTTCATGTTGGCCAAGAGGATGAGACATGCAAAGGAACAGTTGGAGCATCTCAGCAATACAGCAGCAGCAGCCCTGAGCACCAGTGGTGTGCTTGGTCCGTGGCCGTGAACAACGGCACAATATCCAAGCACATGAGTGTTGCAGGTCCGATACTCCACGTACTTCGGTCGGTGGAGACAGACAACAGAGACTCACAGTGAACAGTCAGCACATCTCAGCCCTGCTATGTCCAGCTTGTCCTCTGCCTCTTGGCAAAGGCCAATGCTACAGACAAATTTTGCCTTTTGGAGCTTCTTCCTTTTACATGCTCTGCACCTCCCCTAGATCAATCACCGTTCAACAGAGGTAAGGCTGAAGATGCACCTCGCCTGGCCGCTGCGGTGAGCTCTCTAGGAGCTGCGAGAAGACCTCCCCCTGCCTGCATTGGCTCCCCACCCTCCAGGCTTTGTTGCCAAGTTTGTTTTAGAAACTCACGTTCTATACATTTGCAAAGATGAAGACAGCAAGGAGGTGCAATAGTTACTTTTTTTCCCTCCTTTCCATTCACATGGATGATCCTTACTGTCCAAGGAGCTACTTGGATGGCCAGAACAGGCCCCCTGTCTCTCAGAAGAAAAAGGCCAGTCATGGAAGAGGAGAGGCAGTCCAAAAAACCTGAAAAACTGGGATGAAATATGCCTGAATTCGCCCTACTGCAAATACAGGTCCTCATGGAACGAGGGCAGGATGAATGCTCGATATTCCTCTGGTCCACGTTCAGTGAAGATGCATAACAGGTGGGAGCAGAAAATGCCATTGCAGCATTTCCCAGGACACAAATCTCACGTCCTCATTCTTCGGTCCTGCACAAGGACAGGGGCTGGAACAGGGCAAGGAGCCAACACAAGCAGGGTAGAAGAGATGCCCTGGACCTGACGTTGCAGGAGCAACGGGACCTCTGGCTCCCGAGCACACCTAGCACTTCCACACTACACTCATACAGGATCCACAAGCACCGCGCCAACTCACAAAACCTCATGCCAGTCTTTCCAGGCACATGTTATTAACCCAGGACAGATAAACTGAAAGGCCAGGGCAGCGGAAAGAGGCAGGAGCTGAGGCACAAGAGTCAGGGTAGAGCCAACAGTACAACCCACGAGTCCTGGAACCTGCTCTCGGTGCCGCAGAAAAGAACGTCTCTGAGCTACATCAGCTTGTACTTGACACCTCTTGTTACACAACACCAGGCTGATCCCGAGTACTTTCTGCTCCAAGCTGGATGTGGACCTGCTCCAGGAGCTGGGAACATTCCTCACCAGCCCGAGCCAGCAGGTCAGTGGTGCCCCATGCAAGGGAGTAGCCTCTGCCATCCAGAGCTGCTGCTAACGCGCAGCGGTCCCGGAGAAAGAAGTAAACCACCGATTGCAAGACTGAGAGCAACTGCCAAGGTCTTTTGGGCCTAAAACAACGTATAGCTTTATCCTATCTTATGACAATGGCAGTGCCTGGAAGAAAAATGAGCTGTATTTGGAAAAGAATGAAATTATAAAGAAACTTGATGAGAAAAACTGCTGGCTCTGCTCTCCCAGGAGAGGTGGCTCATTCTCAGAACCGGCCGCCTCTCGGTTCAAAGGCTACGGCCCACACAAGACTGGCAGAAAGCTCCCTCATTTAGACCCCTGTTGGTAGGAAAGTCTGGAGCGGAGGAACTCCTCCTTAGATGACTTTTAAAAAGCTAGCCTATTGATGATTTCTTGCTCTTCTGAATGCATATTGACCTCCTTTCCCAGACGGTCTTCAGAGCAGCACCTCAAAGGGACTCCGGACAAGATGTTGGGGAAAGGGTTGCACAGACCCATTTGTGCAGAAGAACGCAACATGTCAGGAACAACATGCTTCTGAGGGTATGGCCTGGAGTCGCACTCCATTCGACTCTTTTTTTCTTACCCTTTCAATTAAACTGCTGCGTGGAAAGCACAAACGCATAGGGGACTGCTCCTCCTCCCACTCCCAAAGCTTGGGAGATCTACAATAGCTGGAACATCAATACTGAATTGGGAATTCTTTTAACCACCACCCTGCTTTCTGACAACTTCTGAGGTGCAAGAAAGGAGAAAAAGCCTTGGACCAGAGATTCCTGCCTGCCCACTTGGGCTCCTCTATCAGTGAAGGGATCAGGAATGTGGGGTAGCCAAGCAACGGGGGTTCTGGAGCACGGATGGACTTGGTGCCGCACACAGCGGTTGAGTGCTGGAGCCATGTGTGGGAGCCAAAACCACAAGGCAGTAGACAGCTGCATGGAAAGGCTCCTGTAAAATTAATTGCTCTAAGGAGACAGCTCATGCAAACAGTTCTCCCTTGCAGAAAGCCATGTCAAGGCAGGCCCAGAGACAGCAATGAGCCTGGCAAAGATGAGCAGGGAGTTGCTAAGTCCCTACTGTGGCACTACTCCAAAACGCGGTTATGGGATGGTAAAATCAAGAGGAAGGAAAGGACCAGGGCAAGGGAACAGCGAGTGGGTAAGAAAGGGTCTATAACATGTCACAGAATGGTTTGGGTTGGAAGGGACCTTCAAGCTCACCCAGTTCCAACCCCCTGCCAGGGGCAGGGACCCCTTCCATCAGACCAGGTTGCTCAAAGCCCCATCCAACCTGGCCTCAAATACTCCCAGGGATGGGGCAGCCACAGCTTCTCTGGGCAAGCAGTAAAACTGGGAAAAAACCCCACAGGATCACCTGATGTCCTAACAGTGAAACCTAATGACCCGAGCACAGAAAAGATCACGAACCAGCAAGAGCGCAGCCATTCAGGGTACAACACAAGGTGTTCGGGGGGGGAAAACAGAAGGCGAAGAAGTAGTTCAGGCTTGAGCCACAGGGACTTGATCCTTTCTGCCCAGTCTTCATCTGAAGAGTCTTTACCCTGCTATTTATTTCCCTCACTGGGTACTGTTCAGATGCCCATCTGTGCGACTAGGGCGTGAGTGCCTGGGTCTGTGCCACGGCAGGAGTGTTCATGTCCACGTGCTCAGGAATGTCAGGGAGAGGTACATTGGAGAAAGGATGGGGGACAGGAGGGACATGTGAGAGTCAGGACCACACTTATTGCATGTGTTACACTATAGGTGTGCGCTGGAAGAAAGCCAGAGTGGTTGCACACATGGTCTCTAAACACACAAATAAATAAGCATGCTGCCTACAAGTCACCGTGCTGCTACAGAGACCAAGGCCCCACAGGAACCACTCTCCTGCAGTAGGTGTTGGCCGAGATGGCAGAGGCATACCAGATCTCCTGAAACCACAGGAACCTTCAGAAATGGAGAACGTTAAAGTTACTGGGAGGTGACTAAGCAAGAGATGCTGGGAGGTGGCAGGAGTAGGACCTGCAGCCTACATGGATGACAGCCCATTCTGCGTGACCCAGCACAACTCGGCCCTGTCTGGCAGACACGAACCCCCAGCAACTCGGCAGTCAGAGCTGAGCAAAAAATAAAAGTCAAGTCCAGTAAGCATCCTACGATTTCATCACCGCATCACACAGTAGAGCTGAACCTGTGACCTATGGGTCCCTGCCACCGGTTCCTAGAGCTCCCTACCTCCTAAGGGCATTCCAGCAGGGCAGAGAAACAAGGGCTTTGTTTAGAGCTTCTGCTCGCACGAAGCAAAGCAAACAGATGTAGCCATGGCTCTACGCTTTCCCCTCCACTGGAAGAAGTACAAGCCACTTACTTGGCCGGCAAGCCATAGCCAGAGATCTTGGCAACACGATTGCCGCCTCTGAGGAGGAAATCATTACTTCTCCCCTTTGCTCCTCACTCATTTCCCAAACGTTGCAGCAAACAGCTTCTGTGAAAGCTTCTGACCCCGGCAGGGCAGGGATCAATGGCCAAAGGACATTGCGCACAAGTGAGAAACAAGGTCACACTCTGCACGAGCGCTCTGGGAGGGGAATTTGGAATTTATTACAAGGGAACCGACGCAAGCAAAATCCCAGTACTGCCAGAACTACCTGCATGGGGGAAGGCATGGGTGAAAACCAGCGTGGAGCACATCCTCAAAAGAGGACATCAAAGGAGAGTCAAGAGCAATGGCCCTGTCAAATTGCACTCTCGAGTGTACCCTACAGCTCTGGGACACCGAGAGAGCTGGGTTTAATGTTAACATGCTTTAAACACCAGTTTGCCCCATCATACATGTTTGCTGGAAATAGCTGTGTTCATTAGGAGGCTCTGCAGCTTGACACCACAACGTTCTGCCTGGAGAGTAGAAAGCATTGGTTAACACCGACTGGTTAACAACTGGTTAACAAAAAGCAAGTTATGCTGGCGGGCAGGTATATAGTTTGGAGCTAAAGGGATTGTCTGTGGGTGGAGCAGAAGGCTAATCCTTCATACAGGCAAATACCATCACAGTTACCTTTACTTAACACTCAGCCCTGACTAAGATGGAAACAAATTCCTCCCATTTAGATAAAGCAGGAAGGATCCATAAAAAAAGAAATCTAGACAAAGGATCTCACTACATCAAGAGTGTGGCAACGCTTATAAAGTGACTGGACACTCCGTCGTCCTTCCCTTCAGGTTTAGGTTTTCAATTCCCTCATTTTTCTTCCTGTTCTTTGTCCTCCATCCAATATAAACATGCCATCCGTGCAGAGGTGGGGCTGTGGAGATCTGTTACCAGTAAATCCCTGCCTTACGCAAGCAGCTGCTGTTTTCAAGCAGTTTCCCTGCTTTACAGCAAAAGACAACCGGCTGTTTGGCAAGATCCCCAAGGAAGATTTCTCACTTTCAGTGGGATTCGGAGAGAAGCAGCATCCATTAGCACCTCCCTGCCTCCTGAACTGTCACGCCTTTGCTTCTGAAGAGCTGAGGAATAATTCTGCAGATCTCGTATCATTGCTGCTCCTCTACTTAAGCCTAGGGAACAAGGGAGAACACACGGCAGCATCCTCTAGCTAGTAACGTGGTCAGCAGACACAGATCAGCCGTGCAAAGCGGTGTTTTGAAGGGATCAATACGGGAGCAAAATGTCACCATGGAGTCACAGTGCTGCCTATTTAAATGCTTGGCTTTTCCAGGAGAAAAACAGCTGGTCAGACTTCCCTGTCTTACACCGAAATACTGACGGGAGCCATCTGCTTCATCCCTGCGCTCTCAGCTGGGACCTGAACACACGCCACATGCCTGATGTACATGGGACTTGGAACTTGTAGAGCATAAAGGATTTAACAGCCAAAAACGATATCACATCCTGTCTTGGTTAACTATGTTTGAAATTCCCTGTTTGTCTTCCCTTCTCATTGTTTGGCCATGCAAGGAGAAAAGTCCTACTAGAAGCAGAGCCGGGTTTGGAGGCTGGAGAACGCCGTGTGTGCATCCCTGGGGCCCCTTGGGATGGCAGTGAGAGGCAGGAGGAGAAAGGTACGGCCTCTCCCAGAAGGAGAGGTATCCCACCAAGCCAGCCAGGAGGTATTTTACACTTAAAAAACCACATCAGAAAGAGGCCTATGCCATGGGAGACAGCTAAATCACTTGCCTTTTTAAGGAGCTGAGCTCCACCAAGGAAAATATACTTGTGTGACTGAAAGCCCAAACTGCCTACGCAGGTTCCAGCTCGTCCATGCCGTAGATTACAGGCTGTAGGTTGAGAAATGGCCCTTCAGATGAATTCCTCTGGCAGGGAGGAAGCCAGGTTACCATCTCTTATGATCTTTCCAAGAGTTTCACTATCTCCGCTGTTTTATTTAGAGTCTCAAGAGTCCTGGAATCAAGGAATTACGCCAGGTACTGAGCTATGCTTCAGAGATCAGTACGTGCAGGGCCCTCTACAAAGTGCGTATGGATGGGCTGTCTTTATGTTTCACTTGCTGCACCCACAGGGATGGCAACATCCCCATCATTTTCTGCTGATGCTCGTCCAGAGTAACTAGTACTGACAGCCTAAGTTTCATTTATCAAAGCTCAAACTTTACACTGATGCAACAGAGATCTAAACCTGGACCCAAAGAGGAAAGTGGTGGAGCTGGTCATGCAATGCTCTGCCTTGACTTTGTGCCTTGGTGCACTAGGTCAACAGCCATTGCCCTGAAAGAGCTAAGCGTTCCCCTGCATGTAGAAAAACCACTGGCACCCAGTAGCTTCCTCACTTTGTCCACTGCAGCTGAGAATAAAGCCACAATCATTCACACTCAGTCCAAGTCCCTAGGAAACAGAGTTATGAGCATGTATCCTACCTCCCAAACAGTTCCTTTCATTGTGTGATCACGGCACACCACCATGGCACCTCCAGACAAGAGCTAGCCCATGCCCAGGAGCCCTGCCAGACTGGCTGTTTGCTCAAGGTTGCTTTAGGAAGCACCCAGGAGGAGCCCAGGAGGCCGCCACATCAAAGCCTCTGGGGCACGGGCACCCTTCCCACCGGCAGGTTCATTTCCCCGCAAGGCACTTGGCAGTCTCCAAGCCAAAGTCAGCCACATCAACAAGGCAACATGCACAACTTCGCTTCTGGAGCAAGGCACAATCCTTCTGCAAAGCCATGGTTTGCTTTTCCCACATACTCTGAAGGTCTAAGCATTGGGGTTTTTTTAGCCTGGGCTGGGGAACTGCCACATACACTCCCATGGCAGCAGAGATGCATGACAATAGGAATAACTGCTCCCTGTGTGGACATCCAGCATTGTGACAATGCCAGAGGCAGCAGCACCATTCCTGAACTGGCTGGTGTCACCGAGGGACACAATCCAGTCCCCTGTAAGGGGATGCGAGCAATAAACAGTCTGCTCTGCATACCAGAACCGGACCCCAGCAGTCTGGGCTGCCGTCTGAGCCCCAGGAGCTCCCATCCAGGTAGACAAGAGCTTCCCTTCTCCTTTCACACCGCAGGACATTGCCCAGGTGCAGTGAAAACCAGAGGCAGCCAGCAGGAGCCCTGCAGTCCAAGGGCAGAACCTTCTTCTCCTTGTGAACAGGAGGCAGAACAAAAGTAATTGCGTCAGCTTAACCATCGCGACGGGGGCTACGGCTTCTGCCCAGCACGCCGGTGCAGGACCCAGAAATGAGACGTTTATCTCCTCCGTGGCCCTTTCCCCGCTGTCAGTTCTGCGAGACAGACCCATAACCGTTTGCCCTGAACAGTCTCCAAGAGAAAGCATTTTAAAGAGGAAATGTAGTGATTGAGTTACAGAGATCAGCAAGAGAACAAGGCAGGTATAGTATCAATCACTGGTTTTACTTCTGTTAATTGGTGTGCCACAGTACACAGCTAACAGAGAGGAGCCAGGACTTTTTCCATATAATCGCACTAAACGCTGCAAGCAGTTTCTGAAACAGTTTCCTTTCCGCTACTAAAACCAAGCAAGATAAAATTTCTTTTAATATCGCAATTCTAGAAAGGTTTTGTTTGTTTGTTTTGTCCTTATGCCAGCAAAGTAACATATAACTATGCACCTAAGCAGCAATATAACTTCAGTTTTTATGCTGAAAATGTTTTTACGAGAAGCTCGAAGGACCAGGAGGTATTAAATAGGGGAAAGTAAGGGAACACCTTGCCTTTTCGGGTACTCACCCCTCTCAGGTGCGTTCTGTCCCACAGCAAACTGCAGCCACAGACCAAGCGAAAGCACCGTCTTGGCCAACATAGCAAAGTCTGGTCCTGGGCAAACTACCTTAAATCCAAAAGTTTGGCTCTGTGAAGGCAGATGAAAAGCTTAAGATCAGTCATATTATATGCAAGGATCCACCAGATCCCAGGGTGCCACTTCTCTGCTGCTCATGTCTTGAGATCCGACTGCTTCTTTATGTGCGTTTTGCTGGGCTGTGGTGTAAGCTCTGGCTCCTGTAGGCAATTTTCCTTCCCCCCCCCCTCCACTCCTTTTAAAGTCATAAATCCATCTTGACAGGAATAGCTGAAGGAGAGGCACAAACACCGCTCCTGCTGTTTTTTTGCTCTCCCGAGTTAAACTTGCCCCGGCAGCGTGGATTCAATTGCAGGCAGTCTGCGTGCAGCTGGACTGGTTTGAAAAAAAAATAATAAATATATCCCTATAGATAAAACTTTGGCCCTGCAAGATGCTGGCAGCAGCCCAACTACCAGGGGGAAGAAAAAAAAAAGGCAAGCTCAGAGAAATCCAAAGCTGCTCTGCTCTGGAATGAACTAGAAGAAGGAAAAACACGTAAATAGAGGAAAGAAAAAGTAGAAAGGCTGGGGAACATGCCCTGCCCTGGCAATATTGGCTAATCTTCTGGGAGGAGGCAGGCTGAGCGTTCCTCCAGGTCCTAGCACTGCCCAGCGTGTGTCCCTCCCTTCCCGTGGGCTGCCCCACGCCACACACGAGGGCTACGAACACACACCGTGCTTTGCTGCGTTACCCCGGAGAAGAGCTGGTGCCAAAGGCCCCCAGAAAAGCAGAGTGTGTCGAGATGGGGAGCATCAGCCGCGAAGAACAGGGCATGAAGCAATATCCTCTGGTACACGCAGCCTGCTACGTGCCCACTGATGATCTCCCTTTGGTATGGCGTTAAATAAGTTCTCAAATTTGTGACTTCTGAGTCAAAGGGGACTCACACGCCTGAAGATAAACCTGTGACAAATAACTTACTGGATGGAGAAGAGTTTGGCAGACAGCATATACCAAAATACTTCCAGTTCAACCTTCACAGGCACGCGGCCTCTCCGTTTCCCCTGTACGCGGGAGAGTTTTGCCAGAACAAAAACCGGACCAAACCTGGTTTCCCTTCTCATAGCTGTCCTGCTGTCCATACATCTGCTTTTGGCTCCTACTCAGCAGGCAGAGGTGACAATAGTCCCTTTCTCTTCTTTCTCTTTGGGTTTTAACATGCGCTACTTCTGGACAGATCCAAAACATTACTAGTAGAGAAAAGCTGGAAAGTTACACCCAATTATGAAGAGACCGATCAATCATCATCTCCCTTAACACGAGGAATGACCAAGAAGACAGACTAAAAAGTAGCAAAGGAAGAATGGTTAGAAGCCTGTGGGATTTCTGAAACTGGTGAGCAATATTTCCTCCAATTTGATTTTCTCTCTCCTGGGAACTGTAAAAAAAGTGAACAGGAGTTAGGAGCCAAGGACCTGTGCAGGTTAGGGAAAAAAAAAGTTGTATCCAAACTCATCAACCAAATGGAAAGCCAGAACAAGCCCAAGAAATCAGATCCCATCGAGAAACCATGGATTCAGGCAGCTAGTTAAACTTCCTGGGCACTTGTTTATGTTTCTCCTCCCAGTTTGGTACCCAGCTGCATCAAAGGAGCTTTGCAATACCAGGTTGTACGATACCTCAATCCCACGTAGCATAACCCTCACCCACCGATTCACACAGGCTGCAATAAGCATTATCCCAGCTACTCAAGAGAATCAGATACCCCTGCTCCCATACCAACCGCATGTAACTTGTGAGATCCCCTCAACGGTGGGATCCGGATCCTGGTGCAATAGCTATGGTGGAGCTGGTTTCCCTGACACAGAGCAGGGTTTCTTAATGTTACAGCCCACTGAAAGAAGTCTGGATACGAGCTGCTGAGTTATGCCTGACCATAGGCACAGTGGGCTTGATCATTCCTTTTTGAAATCAAGAGCAGACTTTTTTTCCCCTCTGACTCAGTGTGGTTTGGACCTGTCCCCGTCAGAGTTGTGCTAATTTAACAGCCCTCACGGTGAAGTCAGTAGGAAACACAGGTGCTCCAGCAGTGAAACTCTCTGTAGTCTCATTTGGAAAGTAAGATTCCAGGGAAAAATTACACAGCAAAGCAAATCACACCATGGTCTAATTCACCAATCTGAGCAAATTCATCAATTCTCATTGCACAGATTCACATTCAATTCACTTGCTGATGGATTGACCATGATGGCAGCCAAGAAGGCAAAACATGTTCCAAACCACTGTTGAGTGAAGTACTTGTTCAGTCGCATCCTTGTTCTCTGCTGGTGAACATAACCTACTTGCCATTCTGGTGACTATATCCTACTTGCCGCTCTCACACTGGTTGTATTCTGGACCTGGGACGTGGAAGGGATGGGCTGAAGGAAGCAAGCGTTGCCCCATTGCAAACCATCTGCTTCTCATCACCTAACCTGGACATCCATCTGCTCCCGGTCCTATCCTCCTTCTGCCCCATTGTCAGAGAAAATGACAGCAAAGACAGTGGGCTAGAAACGCTATGGGTCTGGTTGCCAGGGCTCACGGATGCGTGTTCATAGCCCCTTGACTAGGGCTGGTGGGTATATGGAGATGATTTCCTTCCATTACTCACTTCCCAAGGAAGTCTTTCGACGGAAGCATTGCTCATCTTAGAATAATTCCCTCTTTTGTGAGTTTATCAATGTGAATGCCTTTCAGTCTCACACCCTGCAGCCTGGAGAGATTTCAGCCTTTATCTCTATGCAAGTCCTGCTGGGACAGGTGGAAGCAGGAAAAAACAGCCCGAAAAATAATTAGATCTTATACAATTTTGTTTTATTTTTAAACTTTACTGTAATTGACAGATCCTGTTTCCAGTAAGACTGGTGCATGTGTATACTCTGATTCTTCCCTAGTTGCATCCTGCACTGTGAAGCCAGCAGCACCGCTCCAGATTTGCTCCTGTTTAAACGCCATCAGAATCTGGCTGCAGATCTCAGCTTAAGCTCCGCTCCCCATCACTGCTAAGCTCACGTTCTCCACCTGTCACTGACTTAACTGAAGTTCACTCGGGACGATTATCTCACCGTGCCAAGAACAGCTCAGCAACAATTAACAATTGTTAAAAGAAAAACAAGAAAAAAAACTCCAAACAAAACCCTCCAACAGCCAACTTACCGTATTTTGGTTGTGATATTACTGAGACTCAGACATACATTGTACAGCACAAACCCTCAGTACTACCCTTCAGCGTTCGGCGCGCGGGAAGGCTTCGGTGGCGTGCTGCAGCTGCCCTGACATTCTGGGGATGTAAACAAGAGGCAGTTTCTGAAGAGATGCAATATCCTTTCCGAGACAAATTACCGCAGCTGAAACAAACAGCCTTTTGGGAACACAGCCTTGTTTCAGCTCTGCATAAAAGTTTTTGTTTGGAGGGGTTATCTATATATGGCAATTTGGAAATTCCCCATTTGGAAAGGAAGCAAAGCAGCTCTGCAGCATTGGAAGAACGATGTGGGTAAAAAGCTGTCCCTTGAACTCCAGGGAAGGGTTGTGCAGCCCAGCACAGGTGAGCAGTTACCCAAGGTAACGATAATTCAACTTGTCTGCACGTGCCTGGGTCTTGGGGTGGAAGGCAAGACCTCTGCCAGCTCATGCTGAGCCATCAGTTCGATGCTGACGCAGAGGATGCAGATAGCAACTGAATCACCAATATCCACCGCTAACTCCAGGTCTTCATCCGAACACCGACCACGCGTGGCTCACCTGACTGCCCCACTATGTCACATTAAACTTTTAAACAGCTACAAGCCGCAGGGCTGGAGGGCGTGAACTTGAACTCCACCGACTCCAGAAATGCCATTCTGACTTCAAGCAGGGAGGATCCGGCCCTGTGTTGTCAGTTCTCAGTTAACAGTCTGTCATGCAATCACCAGCCTCAAGTCAGCTCTTATTTTTGTTTGACTTGGAAGGCAAACTATAAAAATAGACATGTTTACTCCCTGCATTCACCAGTTTTATTTTTCTCAAAAGTTGCCCAGTGACTAGGAATGACTCCACAGTGAGGTAAAGTCTAGCTTATAGATGATCTCTTTCATCCCAAAGCATCCTAAAAAGTCACCCAGCACAAAAATACAGCCACTTCTGGGGTGAAGTGCAGTAGTTTTTCAACTACTTGCAGCAGTATTACGCTAAAGCTTAAGATACGTGAAAAAATTTGCAGGATAGATCTACTCTGGAGGAATGCAGCCGCCCAAATTAGAGTAGTGTCAGTATACTGGGAAAGGCTACTTCCCATCCTAATATTGAAGAACTGGCTGCAGAGTTATCAGGACCCTTCTAAAAATAGCCCGGTAACACCCAGCAATAAGAAAATACTTCTTCAGAAACATTGCCATGGGTGGGCACTCTTGCTATTTCCCTCTCCAGCATGGGGTCATGCCAGGACACAGCATCCTAGTTTTCTCTTGCGTGTATTTGCAGCAGCCCATTTCAAAATGAAGGACTTTATGGAAATAACACACGGGTAGACACAAGCATGTCAGATGTCTAATGCAGAGAGGGATGAGTTTCTCTAAGCAATTGCCTGCTCATGCTAGAGGCTTCAGTTCCCTCTGACTCCCAGGCAGCATACAATTTACTCCTCAGGTTTTACGAAATCTGCACAACATATGCTTGGGTGAGCTCTGAAGGAGTCAATTTGTCACAAAGCATCGGCTCACAGCCGCCAAAGTGACTTACACTCCCCAGAAACCTTCTGAGCTGGGTTGGGATGGACCAACTGCCGCAGTTCCTCTCCAACTGTGCATTCTGGGCATCTCCTGGTCTCTCCACAAGAGTCTGCCTTGAGGAATTCCAGACAGTATCAGCACGAGACAAGGGGCAGTGGAAGCTGGACATCTGCCCACCAAGGAGGAGAACCTAATCCTGCTGGTAGGCCACAAGACAGCCATCGGCTTCCTCAAACTCCAGCTTCCCAAAGAGCCTCAGCACACAATGCCTCCATACCTGCTGTCTCTTGTGATGTCCTGAATCTGTGGGTAATTTTATTGCAGGGAAATAATATCAGAGCAAAAAGAAACGGTAATTAAAGCTGTTGCCAATTTATCCGGAGAATTAGCATCAGTTCAACTAAGGGGGGAGGGCGCAGTTTGCTGAGCAGGATGCCAGAGCCAAAGTTAGAATCTTGGGGACAGATCCAAGGTAAATAGTGTCTCCTCACTGCAGCTTATTAGTACCAGGTTGCACCATCTGTGCACTTGGCATCTCTCTTGGGACAGAATCCAATTTGTCTGGTCCCTTTCTGCTTTTCTTGTGCACGTTTCCATCTATGGTTTCGTTCTGCTAACCTTCTAGACAATCGTAGCAGCCCACTAGCTCTTTGCAACAGCATTTCGAAAGAGCATCACAGAGCGACTGAAAAGGCACACATTCATTTGAGTCATACCATAGCATTTTGGGAGGGGATTAGCATTTACAAGTGAAACGCCTTTTCATTTATAAAGTGCCATTTTTTCCACTTTTCAGGGAGAGGAGGTAGTGGCTGTCAGTGCTGGAACATGTGAGCAAGCTGCTGAAGAACATCTTGATGAAAAGAGCATCTTGACTGCAAGCAAATTTTATAGCTAGGCGTGGGGGGTTGACCCCAGCTGGCAGCTAAGCATCCACCAGCACCAAGAAACTCATGGGTCAAAGTAAGAACAGTTTAATAAGTGAAGCAAAGCCACATACACGAGCAAAGCAAAATAAGGAACTTATTCCCTGCTTCCCATGAGCAAACAGATGTTTAGTCACTTCCTGCAAAGCAGGGCTTCAACGTATGTAAAAGTTGCTTGGGAAGACAAATCCTATAACCCCAGAAGTCCCCACTTTCCCATTTTCCGTGAGTTTTATTGCTGAGTACGTCACACATTAAGGAATATCCCTGTTGTCAATACAGGCCAGCTGTCCCAGCTGCATCCCTCCCAACTTCTTGCACACTCCCAGCCTACTCAGAGGAGGGGGTGGTGGGCATGGATGGAAAAAGAAAGCCTCAACACTATGCAAGCACAGCTCGGCGATAGCCAAAACATTAGGGAATTATCAATGCTATTTAAGTGATAAATCCAAAACACAGCACCGTACAGGCTGCTGTGAAGAAAATTAACTCCCTTCCAGCCAAACCCAGTAGACTGAGGCAAACCATGAGACCGCCAAGTGCAATAAAGAGCCTACACAGGATGCTGAAGCAATGCAAGGCAACGCCTCTGCACCCTTTCCCTCACAGCCTTCAGGAGCTGGGCTTGGATTCCAAGGGGTCAGGCAAGAAGAGCAGCACTTCAGATCCTATAAGAAATCAGTATTTCAGCAACAAGACTGTCTTCAAGGCAAGTCCAGTGGGACTGGGAAAGTGCTGGACTTGACCCTCCTCTCTCCATCCAGTCACCTGTCCAGGACCAGCTCCAAGCGCTCTACCTGCTTCAAAAATGGGCTTATGACAGCATCGGCAAGTCACTCCCAGAAGGCACGTCATATAGCAAGCACTGTTCCTTTATCACCTTTTTTTTTGAAAAAAAATAAAATCACATGTCATGGATATGAGCAAGAAGCAGAGGGAACAAAGTAGGACTAGAAATAAGAAACAGGGCCAGCTTCAGCTGGTAGATCTTGGTGCTGCTGCTTTGCTTCAGAGCCGATGCAGCATCGTGACTCTGCAAACTGCGACTCAAACCTGTTGAAATTGTCCCAGCACAGCTTGTAGAGCAAAGCTGCCGATATCAAGCCGCCTTATCTGCAAGCCAGCTCCCATCACCAGTCAGTGAAATCATCCCAGGCCTGAGAAAGTGTGCCCTAAATGAGTAGACCATTCCAAAATTTAATTGCGTCCGATGTAATCCATACATCGGGGCAAGAGACCACGTAATTATATCGTAGGGCGTACAGGGACCATGTTTTAATGATATAATGCTCCCATTGTCTTCAGGACAACTGGCCCAGAGCTAACAGCAGCTGCTGCTTCTTTCACATTTGTAAAGGCATTTACAGCCCTTTAAGGGAAAACTGCAGCGATGGACTGGTATGGGGCTTTGCGCCGCTCTTTTTGAGCCAGCCACAAACCCAGACTTGACTGTTGTTAAGAGCTAATACATACAGTTCCATTATGGGCTGAAAGGAATGGTATTAGGAAAAACAGACCACTGTATGCAGTGGCACTTTGAGTCAGACGTATGTTTACCACATAGCTGTGCAGCAGCCTGACTTTCTGAACTCCAGCTGAGCCAGTTTTGTTTACAAGCTCATAAAAATTGCATGGAGTTCAACCAGCTTCTTGCTTTCACCTTGCCTCTGGGTTCTAAAGCGGTTTAAATTTGTAGGAACAAATTAAATAATTTGCAGAGTTCCAGGAGGAGATTAAAGAGCAACCTGATACAGAGGGGGGGAAAAAAAGCAGGAGGGCTGGATGCCAGCAGTGCAAGGCAGAGCTCAAGAACTCAGGCCTGACTTAGTCCAGGCTTACTTACCCATCTGAGTTCAGGGTACCACAAGCCCAGAGATTTTATGTTCTCCTTGCTCCTGCCTGGAACTGTTGTAATTCCCTTGACCTCCCATAACTGCTCACAGCTAGAGTAGGCTGCCCCGCACGGGGATGTAGTAGCGAAGGGGTAAAACAGGAGAAAGAGCAAAAGGCAATGTAAGTGGCTCATTGCTCATTCAGATGCTCCTGGATTTCTCCTTTTGTCAGGTAGGTCAGAAATAACTAACATCTCTAGCCCTGTCTCTCCCACTTACTGTCGAGGGTCCTCCTTTGTGCGCAGCGGGCTGAATTAATAACTGTTGGGTTGTCATAACGCATCCTCCACCCCACTGCCAGAGATGCTAGTGGCTGTCCACAGGCATCAACTTCCCTGCCAAGGATGAGCTGACAGAACGAGTTCTTTGCTTCACTGCTTCACTCCTGTGCTTTCAGCTCAGCCTAGGACTTCGAAGAAGAGCAGGATAGGAAACACTACCCTTACAAATAAATAGGCAGGACACAGGCTCAGCCATCCTTGCGTGTACAAAAGGCACGGACTCCCCCACAATACACGCTGGGCGGTGAGCACAACCCCGACGTTAATACTAGGGGAGGAGGATGCAGATGTGCAAAACACAATTGACTTTTGGAGCCTGAGTCTTTACAGGAATGGCGTTCTCTTTCCCCGTGTTGCCACAAGTGGGTAGAAGTTGCACGTGAAGAGCTGTCTCCACAGTGCCAAGAACTGCAAAGGAGCGAGGGTACAACCCTGGGTGGGCCCGTGATAGTTCCTAACAGAGACCCACCGGGTCCTTAGGGCCAACATCTCTTTCCAAAGACTGGAAAGCTTGTGTTATGAGCTTCAGAGTTGCCCACTCACACAGAGGACTTAGGGGAAGAGTGGTCGATTCAGACCACAGAGATTCCTGTATCCTTGCTGAACCACCTTCCCCACGCGGCTCATACTGATTCTCAGACTCAGTTGGGCGCATGAGCTTAACGGCTCTGAAGAGAGGGGAAATATTTCGTGTTTATCCCTGAGAAACCATGGGCGTTTACAAACAAAAAGGGGCAAGCTCCCAGAGGAGAAGGTATTGTATTCCCTCCTCAGCTGCAGAGTCCAGCAGGAAAGTGCAACGTCCACTTAATATCAGGGTGGAGAGCGCCAGCCGTGCTATAGCTTAACCAGAACATCTCTGC